>NW_007378156.1:103884-147253 GCF_000475195.1 Diaphorina citri
CCGAGTCCAAAATAAAAAGTTCCAAAATCAGGACCTTTCAGCTCAGCTCACCTGGGCAGTCTGTGGCTAACAAAAAGATCTTGCCTAGATGGATAGGACGAGTTTTATTGACTGGCGGATTGCATAAGTAAATAATAGATTTCAGGCGTTCGCACAAAACTTTGCATTATATAGGTATTAGGTACCTTTATCAGTATTTACCACGCATTTATATTTATAAAATAACACTAGATTAGGTACATAAAAAAAAACTTCTGCTAAGTTGGAAGAACCATGGGGTAGGGTAATTTATTAAACTGTAAATTAGTTTTGAATATGATAGGATCTAGAATCAGTAGTGTAGTGGTTACGGTTAGCGGAATGAGCTTAGTCGTTCGAGTCCAAAATAAAAAATTCCAAATGCAGGACCTTTCAGCTCAGCTCACCTGGGCAGTCTGTGGCTATCAAAAAGATCTTGCCTAGATGGATAGGACGAGTTTTATTGACTGGCGGATTGCATAAGTAAATAATAGATTTCAGGCGTTCGCACAAACTCCCGAAGACCAAGCTTCTATGTGTACCTAAACACCGATCCATATCATTCTTGAAGAATTTCAACTATGTGCTACAAATTGTGAAATAGGAAGTCACTCATCTTGTTAGTATTAATTAAACAAGGCTTTAACTCTGTGTGGCTTATGTTCCACTATACATGTACCTATCTGTCTACCTGTGTTTATATTATGTAGCTATCTTCTTGAAGAACAACTGGGCGGGCTGTAGCGAAGTTTATTAGTTATAAATCTCGGGTTGAGAAAAGCACACTCAGTAAGGTAAATTCTGTTAGGTAGTCATTTCCGTTGTCTTGGGAATCCGCGCCTCAGGTTGGTAACTTGTTTTATATTCACACTAGGTATTTAATCTATTTATATTAGGTATAAGTTTAGTATATTATTTATATCACTAATAATATAATTAGAATGTTGAAATTTTGGTACTTGTGCAGAAGTCACGTCCGTGGAATATTGCTACCAAAGGAACTGACACAAACGAGCAGTGACCAGTGTTATTATAGGGTTAGGTTAAACGGAAGAAGGAGTTTTCACAATTAGAACAGTGATTAGTGTTATTATAGGGTTAGGTTATATTCAAAAAGGAGCTTTTCTTTTCCACGGACGTGACTTCTGCATAATTACCGAGTTTTTTGACATGGGTGGCACAATCAATGTTCACATTTGAAGAATGCCTACTTTTAAACGAGTGGTGACATCATGTTGAATAGTTGAAAGCACCATTCTGAAATGGATTTGAGCAACTTTGAGAGTGGTTGGAATCCGGATGGGTGGCCATCTGGAAAATCGCATCCTGTTGGCTATTTCCGGTCCCACTCAGGTTGGGTGAGGTTGTGAGGAGGTGGGTAGCTTGTCGCCGTATGGAAGGTAGAACCCCGTCACTGAAGACCTAAGCCAGAGGTTCTCAACCGGTGGTACGCGTACCACTGGTGGTACGCGGATACATTTTAGGTGGTACGCAGTCATATATTATAGGTATTAAGGACAAACAACAACAAGGAGCTCATTAGGATCTGTTTGAAATTAAATGACTGTTCAATGTACTAATTTAAGATTGTTTTTAATAATAAAAAGTTCCAAAATCAGGACCTTTCAGCTCAGCTCACCTGGGCAGTCTGTGGCTATCAAAAAGATCTTGCCTAAATGGATAGGACGAGTTTTATTGACTGGCGGATTGCATAAGTAAATAATAGATTTCAGGCGTTCGCACAAATTGTTGAAATCACGAGATTAGCACAGAACACCCACGTTAAGCACTGTCGAGTGTGAGGTGCTTTAGTATGACCGTTTGGAAGATCAGTTTTTTTATTAAGATTTTATTTTTAGGGGGCATTAAAATAGGTATAATTTTAAATATTTTTCGCCTGAGTTTTGTGTAATATGCCTAAAAGGTGATACCTATATTATTTTGTTGAATGTCTTCCTAAACTGACGGCACTGAATAAATAAAGCACGAAAGCACGTGCCAATAATGACGTAATAATTGTACATACTCACATTTACCTAAAATACATAATGTACATAATTATTAAGATTTTATTATTTTTTAGGGGGCATTAAAATATAATTTTAAATATTTTTCGCCTGAGTTTTGTGTAATATGCCTAAAAGGTGATACCTATATTTGTTGAATGTCTTCCTAAACTGATGGCACTGAATAAATAAAGCACGTGCTAATAATGACATAATAATTATTATACATATTCACATTTACCTAAAATACATGATGTACATACCTAGTATGTTAATAAAATAGATAGATATGTACCTGCCAAGTAATAATTTCATTATGTTTGGGGCCACCGAAGTTTTGAGTGAACAACGAGGGCCATTAAAATGATCAAAACCATTCAAAATATCTACATACCTAGTATGTTAATAAAATAGATAGATATGTATCTGCCAAGTAATAATTTCATTATGTTTGGGGCCACCGAAGTTTTGAGTGAACAACGAGGGCCATTAAAATGATCAAAACCATTCAAAAAATGTACATACCTAGTATGTTAATAAAATAGATAGATATGTACCTGCCAAGTAATAATTTCATTATGTCTGGGGCCACCGAAGTTTTGAGTGAACAACGAGGGCCATTAAAATGATCAAAACCATTCAAAAATCACAAAACCGCTCAGATTTATGGTTCGTCTGCTAGACGTCGGCTTTGCTTTATATGCCCCAAAAATTCCTTTAAAATATTTGGGAATGGAAATTAATATTCAAATGGAATGTCTAAATGTCTCCCAGTACCGAAAAACATAAGGAAAAAAAGAAGAGAGAAAAGATAAATAAATGAAAAAAAAAAAAAAAAAAAAAAAAAAGGTACATTGGGGGCCCATGGGCCTTTATTTTTCAGTCCCCCATAGAAGGACTTATCCAAACCTAGTCGACCTATATATCAAATTAAAGGTCTTTTTACCAGGAACACGAAAATGGTGGTGCAAATTTTTTCCAGAAAACCATAAAGCCGAAAATCCAAAAAAACTGGTTTTTGGGGGATTTTTTTACATTTTCTCACACAAATGAGCTCTGATCTCGAAATTTGTCGCGACGACCTATGCGAGAAAGTTTTAGATAACACTTCAGTCGATCATTTCAGACCGGTTTTAGCGTCACCTATGTTAAGCTACGCCGAGCAAAGCCAATAAATGGATGGGTGACTTAAAGTTAATTGAGTAATTGTGGGATTTTTTTTTTCACATTTTCTCACACAAATGAGCTTTGATCTTGAAATTTTTCGCGACGACCTATGAACTCAAAGCGAGAAAGTTTTAGATAACATTTCAGTCGATCATTTAAGACCGGTTTTAGCGTCAGATATGTTAAGCTACGCCGAGCAAGGCCGATAAATGGATGGGTGACTTGAACCTTATATTGGGAATAAGGGAGAACGGGCTCTAGTCTTGATTTTAAATCATTACATGAAAGTAAAATCAAAAATTAAATCAAGAATGATAATAAACTGAATATTAAACAAATTAGGTAGGTACATAGGTACTGATTTTCTCTAATCACGATCGAATAAACTACGGGCTAAAAAATTCCCGGAGGGACGGACCCAGCTTGTTTTAGACAACCTTTTTCGTCAGCTTGTTTCTACATGGTTTTATTAGACAACCTTTTCGTCAGTCTCGTTAGCTTGTTTACAACGTTAATATAACCTTTTTTTTGCCAGCCTAGTTAGCTCGGACCCCCGCCTGCCTTGTGAACGCTAGGTCGCGGGTTCGATTCCGAACTTTATCCTAATCAGAAAAGGATCGTTTTGAAGAGGTTTGATAGAGGGAACTGTAACTGCTACGGCCTTATCGTCCCGAAATCGAAGATAGAAGAAGGACAGAATAGGCGAAACATATAGCCTTTCCGAGAACGAACCTTATCTATGTGCTATGTGAGATAAAATCCGACCCTGGCGGGAATCGAACCCGTGACCTAGCGCTTAGAAGGCAGACGCGTAAGGTTCGTTATCGGAACAAATGGCTTTCTCCGATCCTATCCCGCTCTCTACGATTGCACGGCGATAAGAGCTCCGTTTTGTTACCGTGTTACAATTCCCTGCAAACCTCTCAAAAATACTTTCCTTTTTATAGGGTAAGGAAAGTAAAAAAAAGAGAGTCAACTTCAATCCGTCAAAAACGCTCTTTGTTTCTAAGCAAAATTACCTAATGCGTGATAAAATAACAGTACAGGTAGGTAGATTATTATGAAACCGTATTAACCGTAGTCTTTTGTATTTGTTTCACATCGATCGACGGCCGACTATCAACGGCTACCGCAAGTTCGAAGTTCTACGTAAAATCAGAATTTTCATCAATCATAATATCTCTGTACGATTAGGTAGGCTAGTCTAGTTAGCTAGTCCGCGGGTTCGATTCCCGCCCGGGCGGATTTCAATATGAACGGATAATGTTTGTCTTCCTTCTCTCTTCGATTTCGGGACGATAAGACCTTAGCAGTTACAGTTCCCTCTATCGAACCTCTTCAAAAAAAAAAAAAAAAAATGTTCCTGGACTTTTTTTGCCACTCTGTATAGAGGAGTAAAGATTTTGTTGGTACAAAACAGTTGGGTGCCCTGTCAATTTCGTCAAGTCAAACTTCAAAGGAAACTTGGACGTTTCCGACGCAAGATGGTTTTTCTTTTGCCTGAACCAACGTATTCTGGGGAAGTTTGGTTTGTTCTATTTTGCTATGTCCCGATTGGAGAAGTAACTTTAAGAAGAGCTCAAGTCCACTTTTACTATTTTTCACTAGAGCAAAAAATGGACTTCCGGTTTCTTGCATAAAAAAGGAAGAATTATTAAATATTTCGGTCTAAATCGTGAAGGACCATCATTGGAAACAGCTCAACGCCAGCTTTCCAATGACGTATAAATGCATTAGGTACTCAATTTTCGCCAAAGAGTGACATACCCCTCCAATTAAATAAATATATAAATAAAAATATTATAAGATATTCTACTCACACCCACACCAAATAGAAAAAAAGCACGGTTCAAATCTAACCTCCCTCAGTTACATCAGTCTTCCTCTATTTTTACCAAGGATATTTACAAAGACTATTTCTGACTCTGTGAAAGCAGGGAAAACTAATGGCCTTGAAGATATGAATGGTCGACATTGTTCGTCCTGCGAATAATGTTTGATGTACAGTAGAACGGTGATAAACACTGGCGTAAGTGGCGGAAAAACAGTGGACGATTGTGTGTAAATCCATGATAGAGGGGACTGTTACAACGGAGGTCTTGTTAATCACCCCACAAAGCCAAAAGAGAGGTTCTGTTAAGTACTGGGTTAGGCTAGGCTTGAACTGATTTTTCTTCTTTTTCTTATTCTTCTTCTTCCTCTTTTTTCACAGTCCTCGCAAGCCTAACCCGGTACATACGAGTAACAACCAAAAGGTTCTTCTTCTTCCTCCTCTTTCTTCACAGTCCTCGCAAGCCTAACCCGGTACATAACAACCAAAACCAAAAGGTTCGTGCGAATAATGTTTGATGTACAGTAGAACGGTGATAAACACTGGCGTAAGTGGGGGAAAAACAGTGGACGATTGTGTGTAAATCCCTGATAGAGCGGACTGTTACAACGGAGGTCTTGTTATCGCCCCACAAAGCCAAAAGAAAGGTTCTGTTAAGTACTGGGTTAGGCTAGGCTTGAACTGATTTTTCTTCTTTTTCTTATTCTTCTTCTTCTTCCTCTTTTTTCACAGTCCTCGCAAGCCTAACCCGGTACATAACAACCAAAAGGTTCTTCTTCTTCCTCCTCTTTCTTCACAGTCCTCGCAAGCCTAACCCGGTACATAACAACCAAAAGGTTCTTCTTCTTCTTCTTCTTCTTCCTCTTTCTTCACAGTCCTCGCAAGCCTAACCCGGTACATAACAACCAAAAGGTTCTTCTTCTTCTTCTTCTTCCTCCTCTTTCTTCACAGTCCTCGCAAGCCTAACCCGGTACATAACAACCAAAAGGAGAACAAGATAGGAGAAACCCAGCGGTTCCGAGAACTCTAGGACTCTTTTTTCACAGTCCTCGCAAGCCTAACCCGGTACATAACAACCAAAAGGAGAACAAGATAGGAGAAACCCAGCGGTTCCGAGAACTCTAGGATAGAATATGCCTTGGACGGGAATCGAACCCGCGACCTAACACTTACAATCATAGCAAGTAACTACATACATACATACATGAAGACCGATCGTCAATAACGTGCCGAGTGCCAAACAGTTCAAACTGAGATAATGAGGTTTTTCTTATTTCTTCCTGGTTTACCACGGGCACATACCACTACCCCCATCTATCGGGATTTTTTAATTTTTTTTGGAACGTTGTGGAGCTTAGCGCGTTTTACAGAGTATGTTCACTGGTACATAGTACGTGAATCCGTACCTAACTCAAATTTTATATTTTTGGCACTTAGCACATTATTGATGGTCGGTCTTCACATTAGGTGCTCAGAAATACAAAATGTACTATTTTGTGTAAAGGCTCGTTCCCACTTGTCGTTAGTGGGAACACTCTCATTTAAATTACATTGCCTACAGGTCATTCGGAAGAAAAATCGGATGAAATTTACGACAAGTGGGAACGCGCCTTAAGGCACCAAGCGTTAGTTCTCACGAGAAGAGTACCTCCCGAAGACCAAGCTTCTATGTACCTAAACACCGATCCATATCATTCTTGAAGAATTTCAACTATGTGCTACAAATTGTGAAATAGGAAGTCACTCATCTTGTTATTATTAATTAAACAAGGCTTTAACTCTGTGTGGCTTATGTTCCACTATACATGGGGTAAGTGTACCATTTATTCGCCCACCTAAAAAACGTACCATTTATTGGCCCACCTGTACCATACGCCACATAAGTCTGAACTGCGATGAGGGGGATAGTATGTCGCCAAATGAACGCCGGTAAAATCCCTTTCACTAAAGACAATAGCAGTTATCTAGAAGTCCTAGACTTCCTAGAGTGTCCTAGACAATGACGGTAAACCCATGAAAAAAAAAAAAAAAAAAAAAAAAAAAAAAAAAAAAAAAAAAAAAAAAATTTTTCAAGATCCAATTTCATCAAAAGAAAGGGCTTAAAGACTGCTATCGAACCAGTGCTATTCAAAAATTGTAGTCATAAAACAAAAATTAGAAACAAATAAATGTGGGCAGGTGGGCCAATAAATGGTACCTTTTTTAGGTGGGCCAATAAATGGTACACTTACCCTGTTTCTGTCTACCTGTGTTTATATTATGTAGCTATCTTCTTGAAGAATAACAACTGGGCGGGCTGTAGCGAAGTTTATTAGTGATAAATCTCGGGTTGAGAAAAGCACACAGTAAGGTAAATTCTGTTAGGTAGTCATTTCCGTTGTCTTGGGAATCCGCGCCTCAGGTTGGTAACTTGTTTTATATTCACACTATTTAATCTATTTATATTAGGTATAAGTTTAGTATATTATTTATATCACTAATAATATAATTAGAATGTTGAATTTTTGGTACTTGTGCAGAAGTCACGTCCGTGGATATTGCTACCAGAGGAACTGGCACAAACGAGCAGTGACCAGTGTTATTATCGGGTTAGGTTAAACGGAAGAAGGAGTTTTATTAGAGCAGTGATTAGTGTTATTATAGGGTTAGGTTAAATACAAAAAGGAGCTTTTCTTTTCCACGGACGTGACTTCTGCATAATTTTATTACCGAATTTTTTGACATGGGTGGCACAATCAATGTTCAAATTTGAAGAATGCCTACTTTTAAACGAGTGGTGACATCATGTTGAATAGTTGGAAGCACCATTCTGAAATGGATTTGAGCAACTTTGAGAATGGTTGGAATCCGGATGGGTGGCCATCTGGAAAATCCCATGCTGTTGGCTATTCCCGGTCCCACTCAGGTTGGGTGAGGTTGTGAGGAGGCGGGTAGCTTGTCGCCGTATGGAAGGTAGAACCCCGTCACTGAAGACCTAAGCGATAGTGACGTTAATTATCTATTAATTAAATAAAAGTCATTTTGATTACAGTAATATAATCATCAAGTTCTCTCCCACCTCCTTCGACTCGACACTGATTTGAGGCTCTGTACTAAATGACATTCATGTGAATTATCATTATTGAAATATTCGATTTTCTTCCACCAAAGGCATTAAGCATTATCAGGTACGCCATAGCTCAGTTTAATTTTATATGATTAGCATTTTATTTCGTCAATTTGTCTTGGTGACTTGAACATTATGAATTTGCATAGTCTTATCTGGCCGAGTAAAATTCTGGTTGAAACGGTGCTAACGTTCGTTCTTCTTGTAAGTTTTTGAAGAACTAGGTACGAAAAAGTCAATTTTTCAGCCTCGAAAGTTGACAGGCCAGCCTAGTTGCGTTCGAGGGCATAGTGTGCTTGCCTTCACAGCCTTGTAAGCGCTAGGTCGCGGGTTCCACTCGCGCCCAGGGTGAATTTTAAACAGATAAGGCTCGTTATCGGAAAGGCTTTCTAAAAAAAAAAAGTCATTCAACTCTGTATTACAGTTTGATAATGTGTGTGTGATTTTTTTTTTTTTGGTAAAGAAACAAAAGCGATACTACTCCATCTTCGTATGGGCAACTTCGGTATCTTCTTAACCCTTTAGTGCGCAGTGTTGTGATTCTGCAACATTTGGAAAATTGACCTAAAGGGGATTGAAAGATTGAGATAATGAAAATTTTATTTTCCCTTCCGGTATCTATGACCAAAGACCTATAACATGCTAAAATTTGAGCAAAATCGATGACCTTGCGCATTAAAGGGTTAATCCTTTCCATGGTTTCCAGATTACTTTCCTCTTTAGGTAGGTGATGTGTGTTATTCATTTTCTTCCAGGCTCATTGTACCAAGGGTATCCGGTTCGAACTTCCTCCACACCATCATGAGGAGCAGAATGTTGATAAGTTGCTTCAAGATTTGAAAATCAATACCGGCCAGGCACTAAGTTCTAGAGAAATTTGCAAGGTGAGTGCTCCATATAAATCTTACATGGTTGAGGGTTCGATTCCCGCCCGAGGCAAACTGTATCGTAGTTTTACATAGCAATAGGGATCGCTAGTGGTCCATTAGAGTTTAGAGGGAACAGTAGAGGCATTATCAGTGTAAAAAATCTGGTGTGAACATCACACGACTTTCCTTATCCTATTGAATGATGCTTATTTGAGTGTTCTTTTACCCTAACTTTTTACAAACGAGCAGTGACCAGTGTTATTATAGGGTCAGGTTAAACGCAAAAAGGAGTTTTCACAATTAGAGCAGTGATTAGTGTTATTACAGGGTTAGGTTAAATACAAAAAGGAGCTTTTCTTTTCCACGGACGTGACTTCTGCATAATTACCGAATTTTTGACATGGGTGGCACAATCAATGTTCAAATTTGAAGAATGCCTACTTTTAAACGAGTGGTGACATCATGTTGAATAGTTGAATGCACCATTCTGAAATGGATTTGAGCAACTTTGAGAGTGTTGGGAATCCGGATGGGTGGCCATCTGGAAAATCGCATGCTGTTGGCTATTCCCGATCCCACTCAGGTTGGGTGAGGTTGTGAGGAGGCGGGTAGCTTGTCGCCGTATGGAAGGTAGAACCCCGTCACTGAAGACCTAAGCGATGAAGCACCATTCTGAAATGGATTTGAGCAACTTTGAGAATGGTTGGAATCCGGATGGGTGGCCATCTGGAAAATCCCATGCTGTTGGCTATTCCCGGTCCCACTCAGGTTGGGTGAGGTTGTGAGGAGGCGGGTAGCTTGTCGCCGTATGGAAGGTAGAACCCCGTCACTGAAGACCTAAGCGATAGTGACGTTAATTATCTATTAATTAAATAAAAGTCATTTTGATTACAGTAATATAATCATCAAGTTCTCTCCCACCTCCTTCGACTCGACACTGATTTGAGGCTCTGTACTAAATGACATTCATGTGAATTATCATTATTGAAATATTCGATTTTCTTCCACCAAAGGCATTAAGCATTATCAGGTACGCCATAGCTCACAGTTTAATTTTATATGATTAGCATTTTATTTCGTCAATTTGTCTTGGTGACTTAAACATTATGAATTTGCATAGTCTTATCTGGCCGAGTAAAATTCTGGTTGAAACGGTGCTAACGTTCGTTCTTCTTGTAAGTTTTTGAAGAACTATAGGTACGAAAAAGTCAATTTTTCAGCCTCGAAAGTTGACAGGCCAGCCTAGTTGCGTTCGAGGGCATAGTGTGCTTGCCTTCACAGCCTTGTAAGCGCTAGGTCGCGGGTTCCACTCGCGCCCAGGGTGAATTTCAAACAGATAAGGCTCGTTATCGGAAAGGCTTTCTAAAAAAAAAGTCATTCAACTCTGTATTACAGTTTGATAATGTGTGTGTGATTTTTTTTTTTTTGGTAAAGAAACAAAAGCGATACTACTCCATCTTCGTATGGGCAACTTCGGTATCTTCTTAATCCTTTCCATGGTTTCCAGATTACTTTCCTTTTTAGGTAGGTGATGTGTGATGTGTGTTATTCATTTTCTTACAGGCTCATTGTACCAAGGGTATCCGGTTCGAACTTCCTCCCCACCATCATGAGGAGCAGAATGTTGATAAGTTGCTTCAAGATTTGAAAATCAATACCGGGCAGGCACTAAGTTCTAGAGAAATTTGCAAGGTGAGTGCTCCATATAAATCTTACATGGTTGAGGGTATTCCCGCCCGAGGCAAACTTTATCGTAGGTTTACCTAGCAATAGGGATCGCTAGTGGTCCATTAGAGTTTAGAGGGAACGGTAGAGGCATTATCAGTGTAAAAAAATTGATGATGAACGAGAATTGATAGTAAAGGAGGCACTTAGTAATGCTGTGATCTGTGATACAGTGTGTGATACCCACAAAGGTTGTGAAAAGCTCTCTACTTTATCACAACCATGATTTGATTTTTTTTTTTTTTTTTTTTTTTGATAATTTCATTTCCAGGTTGAATACCCTGGAAATGTCAGCGTAAACTTGGGAAATACATTAACCCCAACTCAAGTGAAAGAACAGCCTCATGTATCATGGTCTGCTAACCCTAAGGATCACTATGTTCTTTGCATGACTGGTATGTTACTCAAGTTTTCTTAAACCTACTGGACTAACTGAATTTCTCGGGGTTTCTTAAGCCTACTGGACTAACTGAATTTCTCAGGATTTCTTAAGCCTACTGGACTAACTGAATTTCTCAGGATTTCTTAAACCTACTAGACTAACTGAATTTCTCAGGATTTCTTAAACCTACTGGACTAACTGAATTTCTCGGGGTTTCTTAAACCTACTGGACTAACTGAATTTCTCGGGATTTCTTAAACCAACTGGACGCGACGAGGTGAACCTACATAATTATGTTGTCAAGGCAGTGTGGACGGTTTCACTCGACATCGAGAGTTGAAACAGTGATGTACCGGGAGGGGGGGAGCTCCAAATGTTAGTAGAGGACTGGCCTACAGTAAAGGAGAAAAATTAAGATCGACGGTGAGGGCCGGGTCCCCTTGCCTCTCCCCTAAATACGGACCTGACCGGAGATAAAGTATGTAGATATGGTACATACGCATTTCAAAAAGTAAACCTCTAATTCCAGACCCTGATGCACCGAGCCGGGATTACCCCATTGCCCGGGAATGGCAGAAAGTATGTAGGTAGTTATGGTACATACGCATTTCAAAAAGTAAACCTCTAATTCCAGACCCTGATGCACCGAGCCGGGATTACCCCATTGCCCGGGAATGGCACCACTGGCTCATGGGAAACATCAAAGGCGGAAACCTGGAAGGAGCGGACCATCTATCCCGATACATTGGGGCAGGACCCCCAAAGCAAACAGGACCCCATCGATATGCATTCCTGGTGTACAAGCAGCCCAATTATACTGTCTTCGATGAACCTCGCCTTATGCACAAGTAAGACCCTTGTTGCAGCCTGTAGGGGGGTTTTCAGGACACAAAATTCACTAAAAACACAGAGTTACAAAAGATGGACGTTTAAAGAAAATATGAAAAACTCACAAGCAAACAGGTGTCTTTGGTGGTTGATAAGGAACAGAATCTACGTTGTTGTTATTCAAAATATGGCCTTGATATATCAGCTGATTTGATGGCGTCCATTACCAGATGATTTCATAGGCCCTTTATAACTATAGGTAGCGGCTTAGATAACAGTCAAGATTAGACAACACTGTTCAACTTATTGTTTCACTAGTGGTTGACCCGTCCTTTGTGCGGGACCACCACACACACACAAATAACTATAGGTAGCGGCTTAGGTAACAGTCGAGATTAGACAACACTGTTCAACTTATTGTTTCACTAGTGGTTGACCCGTCCTTTGTGCGGGACCACCACACACACACAAACACAACCCCTCGCAAGCCTAACCCGGCACATAACAACCAAAAGGAGAACAAGATAGGAGAAAACCAGCGGTTCCAAGAACTCTAGGATAGAATATGCCTCGGACGGGAATCGAACCCGCGACCTAACACTTACAATCATAGCAAGTAACTACATATATATACATACATGAAGACCGATCATCAATAATGTGCTAAGTGCCAAAAAGTTCAAACTGAGATAATGAGGTTTTTCTTCCTGGTTTATCTCGGGCACATACCACTACCCCCATCTATCGGGATTTTTTAATTTTTTTTGGAACGTTGTGGAGCTTAGCGCGTTTTGCAGAGTATGTCCACTGGTACATAGTACGTGAATCCGTACCTAACTCAAATTTTATATTTTTGGCACTTAGCACATTATTGATGGTCGGTCTTCACATTAGGTGCTCAGATATACAAATGTACTATTTTGTGTAAAGGCTCGTTCCCACTTGTCGTTAGTGGGAAAACACTCTCATTTAAATTACATTGCCTACAGGTCATTCGGAAGAAAAATCGGATGAAATTTACGACAAGTGGGAACGCGCCTTAAGGCACCAAGAGTTAGTTCTCACGAGAAGAGTACCTCCCGAAGACCAAGCTTCTATGTGTACCTAAACACCGATCCATATCATTCTTGAAGAATTTCAACTATGTGCTACAAATTGTGAAATGATAACTATAGGTAGCGGCTTATATAACAGTCAAGATTAGACAACACTGTTCAACTTATTGTTTCACTAGTGGTTGACCCGTCCTTTGTGCGGGACCACCACACACACACAAACACAACCCCACACAGGCACACACACAACACACCCACCACCACACACATCACACCCATCCCACCAGACACACACAACACACCCACCACATACACGCACACACACCACACCCATCCCACACACACACACCACCCACCACACACACACCACCCACCACACACACCCACACACACCCATCACACACCAATCACACACACATACACACAAACGGTCGCGCTACGCGCTCCCTGACATGCCCCACAGAGCAGCATAATAGGCATGACTTTGAACCGCCGCCATTTTGAATCAGGATGAAACGTGATAGGTACATAATTTTAAGTAGCCTATGTCACCCCGAGTACTCTATTGATGATGAACGAGAATTGATAGTAAAGGAGGTTAAGTGTAATGCTGTGATACTCACAAAGGTTGTGAAAAGCTCTCTGCTTTACCACAAAGAAACCATAATTTGATTTGATAATTTAATTTTCAGGTTGAATACCCTGACGGTGTTCAAGTATACTTGGGCAATAAATTGACTCCAACTCAGGTCAATTAACTCTGTGTGGCTTATGTTCCACTATACATGTATCTGTCTACCTGTGTTTATATTATGTAGCTATCTTCTTGAAGAGGAACAACTGGGCGGGCTGTAGCGAAGTTTATTAGTTATAAATCTCGGGTTGAGAAAAGCACACAGTAAGGTAAATTCTGTTAGGTAGTCATTTCCGTTGTCTTGGGAATCCGCGCCTCAGGTTGGTAACTTGTTTTATATTCACACAATTTAATCCTAAATATATACAGCCCCTTGTGTAACTGACTGACTCACTCACTGACTCACTTACTCATACTAATTCTAACCCACTTCTAGATGGGCGTGCCTGCTTTAACACTACCATATAAGCGCTAGGTCGCCGCTTTCACTTTCCTGTTTATTATTATTGTTATTATTATTTAATTGTACATAAAACAGTCTGTGTGCAGGGCCCTGGAGCTCCATTTTTCTCCTTTACTGTACGGCAGACTCCGAAAAATTGTTATGGAGGAGGCCCGGCCGCCCCCCTCCCCTATCTTCGAGCTTGATTTTTCTCCTGCACCATAGGTCAGACTTCGGAAATGGAGCAATTGCAAATGGGTATTAAAAATAAATGGTCGATTCCTATGTAAAAAGTTGGGAAAAATCCAAATCTGAGGTCAAAACTCCGAAAAAAATAACTGTAAAAGGTCGAAAATTCAATTTTTATTTTCCGTTCTAATGAAAGAGTTCAATGACGTCAGACTTTACGCAGTTGTTTTTTCGTCCGTTAGGTAGCGCCACAATGCAGGCGCGCTAGGGGAGGAGCAGAAAGAACTGCGCAGAAACGTATGCGCACAAACACATTAATGCGTTGCCTGCGAGGGAGAGCCAGTCTAGTTAGCTTGGAGGGTAGGGTAATAGTGTGGGACTTGGGTACCCAGGATCATGCGCCATGTGCACATCCACCACCAAGAATAGTGGAGATGTCAAGTGCACTTCTTTTATTGCCAGCTTATTTAGCTTGGTTGGTAGCGTGCCTCCCTTGTAAACGCTAGGCGAACTTTATCCTAAGCATAACACTAGGTTCACACTGCACAGTAAAAAAACTGCGACGTTTTTTTACTGTTGGACAGTAAAAAACAGTTCCGTTCCGTTGAGTTCACACTAGACAGTAAAAAAACGTCCCGACCAAAAACCCAATTGAAAATTAAAAAAAACTGAGACCTGTTGAGACAAGAAAAAAAGCGGACGGACAACGTTCAGAGCGTTCAAGTGTGAACACGCTCATTCAATTACAACTGAGACCTGTTGAGACAAGAAAAAAAGCGGACGGACAACGTTCAGAGCGTTCAAGTGTGAACACGCTCATTCAACTACAAGCGCCACTGAATCATCAACGGTTTTTTACTGTTGAACGGCAGAACAGATTCTAGTGCAAATTACTGTTCGACGGTTTTTTTACTGTTGGACAGTAAACGTTGGTTAATGTGAACACATCAATTTAAATGCATGCGCCACTTGAAAAATAAAATCTGTCCCAGTAAAAAAACGTCGCAGTAAAAAACTGTGCAGTCTGAACCTAGTGTAAGGCTTGTTCTCGGAACGGCTGGCTTTCTCCTGTCCTGTCCCTCCTTTTCTCTTCCAATTCGGAACGATATTACCTCCGTTGTTAAAGTTCCCTCAACTCTCTCTCTCTCTCTCCCTCTCCCCCTCTCTCACTAAAAAATATATATATTTATATATCTAGAGTACCTACAATGATAAGGTAATATATCTAGAGTGCCTACAATGATAAGGTAATCAAAATGTTTTGCTTTCGTTTCAGCAGTATTCACGGAAGAGCCAACTTCTCCATTGCCAAATTTGCTAAAAAATACAAACTGGGTGACCCAATTGCTGTGAACTATTTCCTAGCCGAATTCGACGACTATGTGCCCAAACTGTATGAAAAACTGTTCGGTTCGGTTAGAGTGACGTCGACCGTCAACTATTGAGGGAAATCAAAAGATTCCGTCTTGAAACCATCAAACTTAGAGGGTTTTCATGTACTATCCTCATTTCGAGTTCAATAAAAAAGACATTCATGTTTTCTGTTTTATACAAAATGAATGGCTCATCCCTAATGGGGATTCAGCTAAGAACTGATATGGCTAGAATAATGGGGATTTAGCTAAAAACTTAGGAGTAGCCAGCCTAGTTACCTTGGATGGTAGCGCGCCTGTCATGTAAGCTGTAGGTCGGATTTCCTTGTTACCGCTATGCTGCGCGCTGGTAAACTTCATCCTTTTTCACGATTACTTGAATATTTATTTTCAAAATAAACTTAACTGTGATTCTACCATACCGATTTTATTGCAATAATCAAAATAAATGGTACCTACCTACTTTTTTATTCATAGGCACCTAGGTAGGTAGATATATACATATGTATTATTATTATTTTTTTTTTTTTAATCAATATCGGTCAAATTAAGCCAGAGATATTAAAATTGCAAGCGGAAGGTCAGTCAGTTTCCATTTAATCCTATGTTAAAAAGAGCACAATCTGGTCCAATCATTGACCGGCGGCTCTCTCAAGCGGCATGCAACTGCACGAGTTTCCACACTTTCTCTTCAACAGGTTATGATCCCATTATTGACCGGTAGTGCTATAGTTTCACGCTCTCGCCACCGCGTGGACTGGCGGGGGGGAGTTTCCACACTTATTCTTCTACCCGTTTTGCTCTATACTAAATGACATTTATGTGGTGAATTATCGATTATTAAAATAATCGATTTTCCTCCACTAAACGCATCAAGCATTATCAGGTACGCCATCGCTCAGTTTTATTTCATACATATGATTACATCTTCGTATGGGCAACTTCGGTATCTTCTTAATCCTTTCCATGGTTTCCAGATTACTTTCCTTTTTAGGTAGGTGATGTGTGATGTGTGTTATTCATTTTCTTACAGGCTCATTGTACCAAGGGTATCCGGTTCGAACTTCCTCCCCACCATCATGAGGAGCAGAATGTTGATAAGTTGCTTCAAGATTTGAAAATCAATACCGGGCAGGCACTAAGTTCTAGAGAAATTTGCAAGGTGAGTGCTCCATATAAATCTTACATGGTTGAGGGTATTCCCGCCCGAGGCAAACTTTATCGTAGGTTTACCTAGCAATAGGGATCGCTAGTGGTCCATTAGAGTTTAGAGGGAACGGTAGAGGCATTATCAGTGTAAAAAAATTGATGATGAACGAGAATTGATAGTAAAGGAGGCACTTAGTAATGCTGTGATCTGTGATACAGTGTGTGATACCCACAAAGGTTGTGAAAAGCTCTCTACTTTATCACAACCATGATTTGATTTTTTTTTTTTTTTTTTTTTTTTTAAAATTTGGAGTACTTTTCTTAACAACCACAAAAAATTTCATCAAAATCGGTCGAGCCGTTTTGGCGTGAAAAGAGGACAACCAAAGGTCTATTTAGCGTGACAGACAGAAATTTTTCTAATGTAATTTTTGGAATCGTGGATGCATAAGGAGTAAGAATAACTAAAAATTTCACGATTCTAAGCAATGTACAGACAAATCTACAACTTTATTTAGGTAGGTATATAGATAGATTACAAATTGTCATCAGTAAATGGTTTCTTCAAACTTAAATTGATCCAAAGAGCACCAAGAGTTAGTTCTCACGAGAAGAGTACTCCCGAATAGGGTTGGGACATCGACATCGATGTTTTGAAAACATCGATACATCGGAACAAAAACATCGATGTCAACATCGATGAAACTTAAATTGATCCAAAGGGCAAGGTAATACCTAGACCATTGACCCTTGTTCCCACTCAACGTTCGGGAAAAAATCGTGTCGTGCGTAGTGGGAATGCTCTCATTTAAAATTACCTACATTGCCTAAAGGACATTTTGTGTCGTTCGGGAAAAAATCGTGTCGTGCGTAGTGGGAATGCTCTCATTTAAAATTACCTACATTGCCTACAGGACATTTTGTGTCGTTCGGGAAAAAATCGTGTCGTGCGTAAGGGGAACACTCTCATTTAAAATTACATTGCCTACAGGACATTTTGTGTTCGGGAAAAAAATCGTGTCGTGCGTAGTGAGAATGTTCTCTTTTAAATTACATTGCCTACAGAGGGGAACACTCTCATTTAAAATTACCTACATTGCCTACAGGACATTTTGTGTTCGGGAAAAAAATCGTGTCGTGCGTAGTGAGAATGTTCTCTTTTAAATTACATTGCCTACAGGAAATAAAAAAATCGGATGAAACTCAAGACAAGTGGGAACGAGCTCTAAGCGGAATGAAATCAGAAGAATTCTGAATGCCAGCCTAGTTAGCTTAGTTGGTAATGCGTCTGCCTTGTAAGCGCTTGGCGCGGGTTCGATTCCCGCCCGGGGCGGATTTTATCCTGATGGGATAATGTTCGTTCTCGGAACGATTGTGAGTTTTATCAGATTTTTTTCGAAAGACAAGTGGGAACAGTCCTTAAAGGTGTGTTTTTTTTATATATACAGGCTCATTGTACCAAAGGTATCAGGTTCGAAAACCATCCCCACCATCATGAGGAGCAGAAAATTGATAAGCTGCTTCAAGATTTGAATATCAGTACCGGACAGTCACCAAGTTCTAGAAAAATTTGCAAGGTGAGAGTTCGATTCCCGCCAGAAGGCGAACTTTATGGTAGATGACCTCACAATGTACGTAGTACCTACATAGCACTAGGTGCAGAATTAAAAATATTACGGAAAATCAAACAACCTCCGTGCCCGAGTGGGTATCACACTAGGCTTGCACTATGGAGGTAGAGCGTTCGATTTTCGGCGGGGGCGGAGTTTTTACGACTCAGTGTTTATAGAGTCCGGGGTGCACTCAGCCTCGTGAGGACAATTGAGAAGATACTTTAATCTAGTAGCGTTTATTTTTTACACTAGTAACGAGTGACGTTTATAGAGTCCAGGGTGCACTCAGCCTCGTGAGGACAATTGAGAAGATACTTTAATCTAGTAGCGTTTATTTTTTACACTAGTAACGAGTGACGGCATTATTTTGGAGTCCGGGGTGCACTCAGCCTCGTGAGGACAATTGAGAAGATACTTTAATCTAGTAGCGTTTATTTTTTACACTAGTAACGAGTGACGGCATTACCAGTGTAAAAAAAATTGATGATGAACGAGAATTGTTAGTAAAGGAGGCTAAGTGTAATGCTGTGATGCCCACAAAGGTTGTGAAAAGCTCTCTGCTTTACCACAAAGAAACCATGATTTGATTTGATAATTTAATTTTCAGGTTGAATACCCTGACGGTGTTCAAGTATACTTGGGCAATAAATTGACTCCAACTCAGGTCAAAGTAGAGCCCAATGTAACATGGTCTGCTAACCCTAAGGACAACTATGTTCTTGCCATGATCGGTATGTTATTCAAGATCTCCTATACCTACCAGAGCCCAATGTAACATGGTCTGCTAACCCTAAGGACAACTATGTTCTTGCCATGATCGGTATGTTATTCAAGATCTCCTATACCTACTGGACTAACTGAACCCTGACATTCCTCACAACGGAAAACGGAAGGCTTACTAGTAATCGTATTCCCTGGGGAAAGAACGACAGGCGACAGGCTTAAGAAGAGTAGATGTGATAGGTAAAGGGTCTCATTCGAGCAAGATAAACAAGGTAGGTATATTCTGTTCTACATATTGGTTAGCCCGAGAGAAAAACGGAAGGCTTAATAGTAATTGTATTCGCTGGGGAAAGAACGGCAGGCTTAAGAAGAGTAGATGTGATAGGTAAAGGGACTTTTTAGTCTCATTCGAGCAAGATAAAGAAGGTATAGGTATATTCTGTTGTCTGTTCTACATATTAGTTAGCCCGAGAGGCACCAACCTTTTTTTCTTCTTCTTCTTCTTCTTCTTCTTCTTCTTCTTCTTCTTCTTCTTCTTCTTCTTCTTCTTATTCTTCTCCTCTTCTACATATAGCCCGAGAGCCACCACCTTTTTTTTTTCTTCTTCTTCTTCTCCTTCTTCTCCTCCTCCTCCTCCTCCTCCTCCGCCTTCTTCTTCTCCTCCTTCTTCTTCTCCTCCTCCTTCTTCTTCTCCTCCTCCTCCTCCCCCTCCTCCTTCTTCTTCTTCTTCCTTTTCATCTACTTCTTTTAAAGGCTCTAATCCAGGATCCTCACTGGCCCGAGAGCCACCACCTTTTTTTTCTTCTTCTTCTCCTTCTTCTCCTCCTCCTCCTCCTTCTTCTTCTTCTCCTTCTTCTTCTCCTTCTTCTCCTCCTCCTTCTTCTTCTCCTCGTCCTTCTGCTTCTTCTTCTTCTTCCTTTTCATCTACTTCTTTTAAAGGCTCTAATCCAGGATGCTCACTTAGTGAGGCTCTTCTACCCATCCGGAAAGAAGGTATGTAGTTATAGTAGGTAGATGGGCATTTCCAAAAGTAAACCTCTAATTCCAGACCCTGATGCACCGAGCCGGGATAACCCCACTGTGAAGGAATGGCACCACTGGCTCATGGGAAACATCAAAGGCGGAGACCTGGAAGAAGCAGACCATCTATCCCGATACATTGGGGCAGGACCCCCGAAGAATACAGGACTCCATCGCTATGTGTTCCTGGTGTACAAGCAGCCCAAGTTTATTGTCTTCACCGAGCATCGCCTTTTGGACAAGTAAGTTGTTCCCACTTGTCTTTCGTGTCTAAAGCAGAGCCCAATGTAACATGGTCTGCTAACCCTAAGGACAACTATGTTCTTGCCATGATCGGTATGTTATTCAAGATCTCGTAAACCTACTGGACTAACTGAACCCTGACATTCCTCACAACGGAAAACGGAAGGCTTACTAGTAATCGTATTCCCTGGGGAAAGAACGACAGGCGACAGGCTTAAGAAGAGTAGATGTGATAGGTAAAGGGACCTCCTTCTCCTCTATCATTTCTCCTCCTCTTTCTCTACCTCCTTCTCTCCTATCATTTCTCCTCCTCTTTCTCTACCTCCTTCTCTTCTATCACTTCTCCTCCTCCTCCTCCCCCTCCTCCTTCTTCTTCTTCTTCCTTTTCATCTACTTCTTTTAAAGGCTCTAATCCAGGATGCTCACTTAGTGAGGCTCTTCTACCCATCCGGAAAGAAGGTATGTAGTTATAGTAGGTAGATGGGCATTTCCAAAAGTAAACCTCTAATTCCAGACCCTGATGCACCGAGCCGGGATAACCCCACTGTGAAGGAATGGCACCACTGGCTCATGGGAAACATCAAAGGCGGAGACCTGGAAGAAGCGGACCATCTATCCCGATACATTGGGGCAGGACCCCCGAAGAATACAGGACTCCATCGCTATGTATTCCTGGTGTACAAGCAGCCCAAGTTTATTGTCTTCACCGAGCATCGCCTTTTGGACAAGTAAGTTGTTCCCACTTGTCTTTCGTGTCGTACGTAGTGGGAACACTCTCTTTAAATGACATTGCTTACGGGACATTTTGTGTCGTTTGGGGGGGAAAAAATCGTGTCGTGCGTAGTGGGAACACTCTCATTTTAATTACATTGCCTACACCTACAAGACATTGGGAGAAAATCGGAGAAACCAAGACATTCGGAGAAACGCTTGGTTAGCTTGGACGGTAGGGTAGCGCGTCTGTAATTCTGTATCGTTAGGTCGCGGGTTCGATTTCCGCCCCGGGCGAAATTTATCCTAAACATAAGGCTTGTACCTTGTAATATTAAAAATGAACTCCCCATCCGTGGCACAAGCTCTGCTACGGATGGGTATACCATTTATAAAAAAAAATGTATGTTCTGAGTTTTTTATCGATCAAAAATAAATGGAAACTACTTGTTAAAAAAAAAAAAATAAAAAAAAAAATGTCTTGCTTTTGTTTCAGCTCTATTTACGGAAGAGCCATGCACTACCAACTAAGCTAACTAGGCTGGCAACCCAAAGTTTTAAAGACAACACTAGAACGCTAGCCAGCCTGGTTAGCTTGGACGGTAGGGTAGCGCGTCTTTGATTCTGTATCGTTAGTTAGGCTTGATATCCCGATAAGGCTTGTACCTTGTAATAAGAAAATGTCTTGCTTTTGTTTCAGCTCTATTTACGGAAGAGCCAACTTCTCCATTGCCGTGGTTAGCCTGGACGGTAGGGTAGCGCGTCTGTGATTCTGTATCGTTAGGACGCGGGTTCGATTTCCGCTCGGGGCGAAATTTATCCCGATAAGGCTTGTACCTTGTAATAAGAAAATGTCTTGCTTTTGTTTCAGCTCTATTTACGGAAGAGCCAACTTCTCCATTGCCGAATTCGCTAAAAAATACGACCTGGGTGACCCAATTGCTGTGAACTATTTCGAAGCCGAGTACGATGACTATGTACCTACCCTGTATAAACAACTGGGAGCTTAGTGTGATCCACTTTGAACTACCTATTGAGAGAAATCAGGGAAAAGTCCCTGTTTTATACAAAATGAATAGCTCATCCTTAATGGGGATTTAGCTAAAAACTTAGAAGGAAACGCCTATTATTGAGGGAGATTAGAGTAAAGTCCCTGTTTTATACAAAATGAATAGCTCATCCTTAATGGGGATTTAGCTAAAAACTTAGAAAGAAACGCCTATTATTGAGGGAGATTAGAGTAAAGTCCTTTTTACACACAAAGAAAAGATGGATAATATTTGACCCACATTTTCTTTTCCTCTCAAATCATTATTTATTTACAGTTAGGTACATATTATGAAGGTACATACCTACTTACTTAGACAGGTAATTAGTAATTAGAGAATTTAAGGACTTAGGTACCTACCTACCTTTTGTTTTGTATTTTATATAATAGGTATATCTATAGGTCTTTTCATTTTAATAAATAGATGGGTTCTTGTAGGTGTCTTGAAAAATTGCAATTTTTGTAAAAAATCATCGGAACTTCCACTTGGAGAACAGAGAAGAAGAAGAAAAACAAAATGTACCATGTAGGTACCTTAGCATTCGAGGCACCCTGTACTTTTATCATTAGTTCCACATTCCGTCACTAGAGCGCAGCACAATGCAGGTATGGGTAGAACTCGCGAGCAAGGACAAATTTTTGTAAACAACGCCAGACGCCAGTTTCAAAATGGCGACCAATCTTATCACCGGCTTATCTTTGCTTCCGAAGTGTCAAACCTTTCTTCAAACGAAATTAACCAAGCTTTTCTCCGCTGCATCGTATTCTGTCAAGATGGTGGACGTTGCTGGTAAACTGAAGGAGCTCGAAGTTATCCCCGATGTCATTAAAACAGCGCCCTCAGAACTGCTCAAGGTAAGGTCCATAGTCCTGGCAAAAGTACCTACCTAACCCAACCCAACTGCGAAGTAGCTAACCCAGACCCCTAGACTGTTGAAGAAATTGCTAGAATTTTTCACCTTGGCCTTTGTTCATTATCAATGTTAACTTGGACTTATGAGGAAAACAGCTATATCGGTGAACTTTACTCTAAACAGGTAAGGTTTGTTTCAGGGAGGCTAGCTTTCTCTGATTATAAGAGCATTTAATTTTGTCAATTTGTATTAGTTTCAAGTCATCATGATTTTGCAAAGTCTTAGCTGGCCGAGTAAAATACTGCTTGAAACAGTGATAACGTTCGGTCTTTTTGTAAGTGTTTGAAGGAAAAAAGTCACTTTTTCAGCCTCGAAAGTTGCCAGACCAGCCTAGTCGCCTTGGAGGGTAGCGTGTCTGCATATGATTATAAGAGCATTTTATTTTGTCAATTTGTATTAGTTTCAAGTCATCATGATTTTGCAAAGTCTTAGCTGGCCGAGTAAAACAACCTGTCCTCCTCTCTTCAATTTTGGGACAACCTCTATCAAACCTCTTTGAAAAAAGCCTTATCAATTATAAAAGCTCTACCTACATCAATATTGGCAATAATTCCATTTTCAGGTTGAATACCCTGGAGGTGTATCGGTAAACTTGGGCAATGTATTGACTCCAACTCAAGTCAAAGATCAACCTACTGTCATCCTAACCTGTCCTCCTCTCTTCAATTTCGGGACAATGAGATCTCCATTGTTACAGTTGCCTCTATCAAACCTCTTTGAAAAAAGCCTTATCAATTATAAAAGCTCTACCTACATCAATATTGGCAATAATTTCATTTTCAGGTTGAATACCCTGGAGGTGTATCGGTAAACTTGGGCAATCACGTGAGGGCAGTGTGGCTATTTTACGAAATTACCCACGATATTATGGGAAAACTTTGAACTAGATATCTTTTTGACTCCCCATGAGCTCGTGACGTGAGAGAGCAGTTTGGCTATTTTACGAAATTACCCACGATATTATGGGAAAACTTTGAACTACATCTTTCTGACTCCCCATGAGCTCACGTGACGAGAGAGTAGTGTGTTTCTACCTTATGTCACTCGGTTTATGTTCCAGGAACAGGGATCTATATCATACATGCTATACGCTCAGTGGTCTCTCTGTAGCTCAACATCCTCCCCTAGGCACCGATGTGATTGGTACACCTCAGAGTCAAGCCATCGTACCTAGTGTTTATTTTTCTGTTTGTTGTTACCAAATGCAAAGGAATGAGCTATTAGGCCATTTTCCTACATCATATCATTTCTCAACCAAGGACAAAGTGGGTATAATAACTATTAAATCCAGTTAGCTTGAAATGTAGCGCGGTCGAACTTGAAAGCGCTAGGTCACAATTCCAAACAGATAAGGTTCGCTCTCGGAACGGCTGGCCTCCTCCTATCCTGCCCTCCGATTTCGGCATTGCGGACGATAAGACCTCCCTTCTTACAGTTGCCTCCAACAAACTTCTTCAAAGCTTAACTCCATACACAAAAAGTCCACTCTGAGGCTTAGGTGTATGGGCAACTGCCCCAAAAGATGGGTTAAGCTTATACGAATCTACGAAATCTTCTTCTTCTTCTTCGCCTTTTCCCGTGTACAGACGGGGTCGGCGTTTTTTGTCAGCCCTCAATCAGCCCTAGGGTGATCGCTTTTGGGCTGACATTTGCTTTTGGCTACAGAATTTTACGAGTGGATGCCCTTCGACTCAACCTTTGCTATTTCTTTAGCAAAGGAAATTCAGGCTGGTATAGTATACTCCCTGTTTATAGTCCCCCAGCCAGACTAAGCTGGTCTACTCCCTGTTTAACGTCCCCCAGTCAGACAACATAAGAATCTACGCCAGACAACATAAGAATCTTCGTAGATAAGAAATCTCTTGGAAAAAAAAACTCACAAGAGCTCCTAGCTAAAATAAGGCATTATTATAATCTCCTTAATTTTCCACCAAAAGAAAATGACCTAATGATAAATTCCTATGCATTAGTATTAGTAAAGAGCAACAATTTTCCACCAATGGCAGAAGAGCTTACCAGACAATTCTGAGGTGTACCAATCACATCGGTGCCTAGGGGAGGATGTTGAGCTACAGAGAGACCACTGAGCGTATAGCATGTATGATATAGATCTCTGTTCCTGGAACATAAACCGAGTGACATAAGGTAGAAACACACTATCTCGTCACGTGAGCTCATGGGGAGTCAAAAAGATATCTAGTTCAAAGTTTTCCCATAATATCGTGGGTAATTTCGTAAAATAGCCACACGGCCCTCACGTGACGTGATAGTAGTGTGTATAGTTACAGAAGGTAGTGTAGTCTAGTGATCGTCTGATAAATCGCGAGGTCGCTTGTTCAAGTTGCAGCCGAGGCAAGGAATTTTGTTTTCAATCAATTAAGAGTTTGACCACAGGTAATAGTCTGACTGCTCGGGCAAAGTAAAAGTTCATATTTGATCTACCAAATTTCATCAAAATCTTACAAACCGTTCAGGAGTTACTGCGGAAAATGGGGATAAACAAAATATAGAATCGTCAATGAAAACTTGGAATTTATCTATAGGAAGGTACCTCCATTTTTAGTCCGTCCTTCCTTTATTATTACAATAGTAATAAAAAGGTATAAGGGACGGACTATTGTATTCGCTTCGGTGTCGTGATGGGAATTATTAGTATTAATAATGTGATAAATAGGATATAAATCATATGAGGGACAACCCTTTTAATTAGGTACTTTGCAACCTCACCTTTTTAACTACAACTTAAACTCCTCTGAAGTAGTGTAAAAAATCATGTTCCTTTTGTGTTTCAGCTCTCAAGATGGGCGAGCCAAGTTCTCCATTGCTAATTTTGCTGAAAAATACAAACTGGGTGAACCAATTGCTGTCAACTTCTTCCAAGCTGAGTACGATGACTATGTACCCACGCTCTATAAACAACTGGGAGCTTAAGATATCAATCACTTTGAATTATTGAGGGAAATCAGAGTAAAGTTCTGTTTTAAAACCACCAAACTTAGATGGTTTTCATGTGTCCTCATTTTGAGCTCAATAAAAAGACATTAATGTTTTCAATTCAGACCACCTAAGTTGATCAATAAAATTGACCATGGCATTTAGAAATGACACCTAGAATTAAATAATGATATATCACATGGTAATATTACTGTGCCATGTGTATCCGAAAGAAATAATCTAAATTCTTACCGTGATGCAACCATGCTGAAAGGAAGGAAATTATTGAAAGTTGAGTGTCTAAAAGCTATAGCCCCTCATTCCTTCACCCATTTTCTTTTTCTAGGTATCTCTTCATTTATTCATTAAAGTAATAGGCTTCCATGATTATTTCCATTTTAAAAAAAAAGTAGGTAATTAGTTTATAGTATTTTTTTTTTTTAAATTTAGGTGCTTTAACATTTTAATGTCCTTCGCACCGAGTCCGGTCCAGGGATTAAATTCTGGTGAAGACATCTATACGTTTCAAGTATAGGAAAAGGGAGTCTACTCTCTCCGTCTCGTCTAGCAGAGAGAAAGGGGTGGGGAGGGAGGACCGGGCTGGTGCGAGTTTAGGGCACTCCAGGATGTAGACGGCTGTCACTCTTTCACTGCATTGACATATAGGGGGCAGCTCTTTTTTGAAAAGGTGGCTATGGGTGATGAGGGTATGGCCTATTCTCATACAAGTTAGTACCACCTCTTCTCATGGCGGTTTCCTCTATAAATTATTTTTGTTTCTTCTTTTTATTAATTTTCATTTTAATAAACATGTATTTTTATTGAATAAAATTTTATACCCTTTAATTTGTACTCAATAAGATTTTCAGTGCCAATTTTAGCATCTACCTACATTTACCATTAATTTTCTGCTCTTCTCATGGAGGTCTTATCATCCGGAAAACGACGGGAGAAAGGGGAAAGGATAATGAAACCCAGCCGTTCCGAAAACAAACCTTATCTGTTTACGACAAAGCACTTTCAAGGCAGATGTACTACCCAAGCTAGTCTACTTACAAAAATAATTTCCAGCTTCAAGCTGTTTACTTGGGTAGGTAATATCTCCTTTTATAAAGCTGGGAGGAATACTAACTTTTCAGGCTTATCCAGAAGTCCGCCGTTAAAGTGCTGACAGCAGATGAGGATATATTCTTGCAGAGCTCTATGATGAAACAGCCAATGGCCATCCAGACAGGTATCACCTGCCTTCATTAGACTCCGGTAGATGAGAGGAAACAGACCTCCCTGCCAGAAGGAATAACAACCATCCACTAGTTTGTTGGTACGGCCCTGGAATCCGCCCTCGAAGTTCATCTGTCTGTTGGTAGTCCACCTCTGAAAGAAGAGACCGACATTAAATCAGCACCTAAATTCTGACCCAAAATTGAGATCTAGAATTTATCGAGTGTTATTGATATCCTAGAGTGCACTTAATGTGCCATAGTTGCTGTCTAAGTAGGCATCCAAGTCTCTTTGTGGGTGTGCATTTAGGCTGGCCACTCACTTCAGGTTTTGTCTAAGACAGACATAAAAAAAGCTGAACGTATGTGACGGAAAAAAGTTCTTAGTTTTTAAACGTGAAAAGATGTTGCTGTTAGCTAATGTCAAGAATTGACCGTTAGGCCATTATCTTAACCTGAAAAGTTTGGCTGGCCTTAAAGATATATAAAGTCTACACTTACCAGAAGAGCTTTGATATCACAGAGATGTTCAGACTTGAGTAGACACAGAGCTGCAAATCCACAGAAGGTATAGCCACCATGAGCCTCGAACCCAGGATATCCGGAGAATCCACCCTCGTATGTTTGACACCTGTAGAGATAACAATAAATTAAAGTTTAGCCCTCAATGGAAGATATGAATTTGGGCTTTTCCTACGGAAAAAGTTGTGAGAATCCAAGACTGAAGTCAAAACATCGAAGATTTTTTTTTTTTTTTTTTTTTTTTAAGAGGTTGGTTACTTCTAAAATAAACATTGACAAATAATTAGGTATGTACCGAGTTTTGTTTATTTTGAAAAAATTAACCCACATAGAAACAGGGGCTATTCTTAGGTGCAGGATTGCAATTGGATAGGTAGGTATGTATCAAGTTATCAACCTAATTAGCAATAGTAGTTTACAAATAGGTACAGTAGGTACACCTCCCTATCAGGCAGATTGAACGGTGTCAACAAACATCTTCTATCCTATGCAGCCTCCCTCTGTATACTTTCAATCTACGTAGCTCTCGCGATATGGTTACCTATATTGAGGTGTAATTAGTGCACTCTCTATACCTATAGATATCTACAGATGTGTCGACAAAACGAACAATAATATTGACGGGAACAAAACCTCAGCTAATTAGCCCCGCCAAACAAACGAAGCCCCACCAAACCCAAATGAAACGATCAGAACAGACATTGAAAACTGCCTGGGTCCCGTGACGCAGAAAATGAAGGAAGATAGGATAGGAGAAAGCCAGCCGTTCCGAGAACGAACCTTGTCCGCTCAGGATAAAATCCGCCCTAAGCGGGAATCGAACCCGCGGCCTAGCGCTTACAAGGCAGACGCACTACCAACCAGGCTAACTAGACTTTTTTAACAGATTTATCACGGAATTTTTCTAATCTATTTATCTACTTACGCTGTCAGCCATTCCCTGGTATTATTGAACAAGTCCTCACTATACACTTGCGTTAGGAGGGCCACACACAGGGCGCAATAGACCCCCCTGATATCCACCTCACCTCCATCGTGAACGTGAAACCCCCCATCTGGCGCTTTCAGTCGCTGGAGAAACTGCTTCAATTTTGGCCTGAGGAAGGACCACACAATTATCATTACTAAAAAAAAAAAAAATATTAGAGGGAACATAAAGAAAGAAGGTCTTATCATCCTAAAAGCAAAGAGAGAAGGAGGACAGGATATGAGAAAGCCAGCCATTTCAAGAACGAAACTAATCTAATCTGTTAAGGTAAAAGTTCAGGAAAAAATAAACGTTATATTCCTGGCAAAGCATAGGTAAAACAGATATCTAGTTGGGGTACCTAGGTACTTAGTACCTTTGAGACAAACAACCCAGTCATACCTATTGATACAGTTGTAAGCTTCAGGGGTTCCCAAAATGATGAGACAGTTGACCGCAGCATAGGTGGCCGCAATATGAGGGTCCTGGCCTGGGCCCCCTCCAAAGCCCCCATTAGGGGACTGGCATTGAGATAGAAAGTTGACTACGCAAGATTTGTCCGCTGAGCTGAGTGGCTCGTCAAGAAGGGAGAGAGAGTGGCAGATCCAGTAACAAATCCAGGCTCGGCTTGCATCAAGGCACTGGAAATAATTTTAATAATTAAGAAGCTTTAGATTTTCAGTGCCAATTTTAGCATCTACCTACATTTACCATTAATTTTCTGCTGTTCTCATGGAGGTCTTATCATCCGGAAAAGGACGGGAGAAACGGGACAGGATAATGAAACCCAGCCGTTCTGAAAACGGACCTTATCTGTTTAGAACAAAGCACTTTCAAGGCAGATGTACTACCCAAGCTAGTCTACTTACAAAAATAATTTCCAGCTTCAAGCTGTTTACTTGGGTAGGTAATCTTTAAATGACATTGCTTACGGGGGGACATTTTGTGTCGTTTGGGGGGGAAAAAATCGTGTCGTGCTTAGTGGGAACACTCTCTTTAAATGACATTGCTTACGGGACATTTTGTGTCGTTTGGGGGGGAAAAAAATCGTGTCGTGCGTAGTTGGAACACTCTCATTTTAATTACATTGCCTACACCTACAAGACATTCGGAGAAAATCCAATGAAAGTCAGGACAAGTGGGAACAGGCCTTATGCCTTATGCGAAATAAAATCAGAATGAAGGGGGAAATGTTTTTCAATTTTCCCAAGTTTTTTTTTTTTTTTTTTTAAGGGTTTGACAGCTCGTGTCGTACGTAGTGGGAACACTCTCTTTAAATGACATTGCTTACGGGACATTTTGTGTCGTTTGGGGGGAAAAAATCGTGTCGTGCGTAGTGGGAACACTCTCTTTAAATGACATTGCTTACGGGACATTTTCTGTCGTTTGGGGGGAAAAAATCGTGTCGTGCATAGGGGGAACACTCTCATTTCAATTACATTGCCTACACCTACAAGACATTCGGAGAAAATCCAATGAAAGTCAGGACAAGTGGCAACAGGCCTTGAGCGAAATAAAATCAGAAAAGTGCTGAATGAAGGGGGAAATGTTTTTCAATTTCCCAAAGTTTTAAAGACAACACTAATAGAACGCTAGCCAGCCTGGTTAGAGACAACACTAGAACGCTAGCCAGCCTGGTTAGAGACAACACTAGAACGCTAGCCAGCCTGGTTAGAGACAACACTAGAACGCTAGCCAGCGTGGTTAAAGACAACACTAGAACGCTAGCCAGCCTGGTTAGAGACAACACTAGAACGCTAGCCAGCCTGGTTAAAGACAACACTAGAACGCTAGCCAGCCTGGTTAAAGACAACACTAGAACGCTAGCCTCTTCTTCTCCGCCTTCTTCTTCTTCTCCTCCTCCTCCGCCTTCTTCTTCTCCTCCTTATTCTTCTCCTTCTCCTCCTCCTCCTCCCCCTCCTCCTTCTTCTTCTTCTTCCTTTTCATCTACTTCTTTTAAAGGCTCTAATCCAGGATCCTCACTTAGTGAGGCTCTTCTACCCATCCGGAAAGAAGGTATGTAGTTATACATAGGTAGTTATGGTAGATGGGCATTTCCAAAAGTAAACCTCCAATTCCAGATCCTGATGCACCGAGCCGGGATAACCCCACTGTGAAGGAATGGCACCACTGGCTCATGGGAAACATCAAAGGCGGAGACCTGGAAGAAGTAAGGGGACAGGATAGTGAAACCCAGCCGTTCCGAGAACAAACCTTATCTGTTTAGGATAAAGCACTTTCAAGGCAGATGTACTACCCAAGCTAGTCTACTTACAAACATAATTTCCAGCTTCAGGCTGTTTACTTGGGTAGGTAGTAGGTACCTACTCTCGGTAAAGTAAAAACTCAAGATTACATTGTGCAGGAAAGTTTCTGTATTTGACTGTCATAATATTAAGACTGATTCAATTCTTTATTGGCTTATACAGATTCCCTATAAATAAATGTAATGGAAAGTACAAAAAAAGGGGGGGAGGCCAGCCTAGTTAGCTTAGTTAGTGGCGTGTCAGCGCTAGGCCGCGGGTTCGATTCCCGCCCGCGGCGGATTTTATCCTGATTGGGTAGGTAGTAGGCACCTACTCTCGGTAAAGTAAAAACTCAAGATTACATCGGGCAGGAAAGTTTCTGTATTTGACTGTCATAATATTAGGACTGATTCAATTCTTTATTAGCTTATACAGATTCCCTATAAATAAATGCAATGGAAAGTACAAATAGAAAGTAAAAAAAGGGGGAGGCCAGCCTAGTTAGCTTGGTTGGTGGCGTGTCTGCCTTGTAAGCGCTAGGCCGCGGGTTTGATTCCCGCCCGGGGGCGGATTTTATCCTGATGGGATAATGTTCGTTCTCGGAACGGCTGGCTTTCCTCCTATCCTGTCTTCATTCTCTCTTCGATTTCGGAGAAGCTGTTTACCTTCTACACATTTTTTTACAAAGTCAGGGAACTGGAAAGGTTTTTTTTTGTGTTAGAGTGATTTGAACCACAAACAAAATTTTGAGGATTTTTCAACTATCATAAATTCTACCTGGTTAAATTAATATGATAGGAGCAAGTAGTTAAAGCAATAAGAGCTCTATCACCCAATCAAGCTATATCCTACAATTACCTCAGTAGGAGCTCCACCCCACAATAGAATCTTGAAAACTGGTGTATTTCAAGTGGGGTATAAATTGGCAATTATTCTTCATAAAAGAGTGGACATTATTCAATATTCTCTTCTCACCTCATATGATGAAGGCAATTTGTACAGACTGTTTTTCAAGTAGGCAAAAAAAAGGAACTAATAAGACCTGGGCTGCATTTCTGATAGCAACTTTACAACTCAATACAAGTATGATAATGCTTAAATAAGGTTTTTAAGGGTTTTCTTCTGTAATATTATGTATTATTAAATTGCTTAGGTAAGAAAAAATGCGATTTTTTTTTTCTCTTTTTTCTTTTAATGGAATAAGGGGCTGGTTCTCCTTGTACTGAAGTGACTGTCTACTTCATAATAAAAAGTAAAATAATACAAATATTGTTATGTCTTATATACAAGGCATAAATCCATAAATAAAATAAACGGAAAGGGGCTATATTTTGAAAAAAAGTCTCAGAAAGCTACCTACATTTGTTGCACTTGAAGCAGGAATGCAAACATTGCATTATTGGATAAAAAAGAAAGAAGCTAAATGGGGAGTAGTATGTCTCGTCTCGTCTATTTGATGAGGGACATACTACAGGATGGGCATGCTAAGAAATAAAAACGGCGATGAAACTCATTCTTTTCATTCTACTTTTTGTGAAGTGCAAAGTAAAAAAACAGTGTGTTGCATGGTGAAAATAATTCCTCAAAATATTAGATATCTAGGGACTACTTATGTCCTTTTTTATGGAACTTATTTAATTGACACATATAAAATATTTTACCATGGACAGTATACCTACTTGGAAAAATATGTCATTTCTTACCTGTTGATAAGAAGATACTGTTCTCACATTTTTTTTTGTGAAGTGCAAAGTAAAAAAACAGTGTGTTGCATGGTGAAAATAATTCCTCAAAATATTAGATATCTAGGGACTATGTCCTTTTTGATCGAACTTATTTAATTGGCACACATAAAATATTTTACCATGGACAGTATACCTACTTGGAAAAATATGTCATTTCTTACCTGTTGATAAGAAGATACTGTTCTCACATTTTGGGGTATAAATTGGCAATTTTTCTTCATAAAAGAGTGGACATTATTCAATATTCTCTTCTCACCTCATATGATGAAGGCAATTTGTACAGACTGTTTTTCAAGTAGGCCACATGTTTGTCTTTCCGCAGAATGGGTTCATCCAAGTTAATCTCAACGCACTGAGTAAATAATTTGAACAAAGGTTTGATGGTCTTCTCAACATCCAACTGAAAATAAACAACAATAAAGTTACTTTTTGTGAAGTGCAAAGTAAAAAAACAGTGTGTTGCATGGTGAAAATAATTCCTCAAAATATTAGATAATTATCTAGGGACTATGTCCTTTTTTATGGAACTTATTTAATTGACACACATAAAATATTTTACCATAGACAGTATACCTACTTGGAAAAATATGTCATTTCTTACCTGTTGATAAGAAGATACTGTTCTCACATTTTCTTCGTCAAATTCTTCTCGCAAGAGATCAAGCTTGTAATCATAGAGGTGACGAACTATAACATCATCACAACTCTCCATGGATACATTCATGTCAGCGGCTAGAACAATAAATTGGACATAAAGGGTTGAATTGACTGGCAAAAAAAAATAAATAAAATGAAATAAAAAATAAACTTGTATGAAGTGGACCCAATGCTACTTACAAGGCAGACACACTACCCTTGCAGCTAACTAGGCTGGTAGATTAGAATTTTGACAAACTGTAACATGAATCAGTAGGCCTAGATACCTACCTTGGTAGTAACATAAGACTGATGTAGACCCCAAGGTTACGATTGATAGGTATAACTAACAAATTGATGTAATTATACAGAAGCCACAATAGTGGAAAATTGCTACAAAAAATATCTGTCACAACTCACAAATGAGCAGTGTTATTATAGAGTTAGGTTAAACACAAAAAGGAGTTTGTTTTTTCAAATCGGAGTGGTGGGTACATCAGCCCCCAGGCCCCCCTTCTCCATAGTAAATACCTACTTACTACCTGGACTGGTAACTCTTTTGAATATAGTATTTACCTACCTACAATGTATAAAATTATATCCATTATTTAGACCCCAAGGTTACAATTGATAGGTATGACTAACAAATTGATGTAATTATACAGAGGCCACAATAGTGGAAAATTGCTACAAAAAAATATCTGTCACAACTCACAAATGAGCAGTGTTATTCTAGAGTTAGGTTAAACACAAAAATGAGCTTTTTTTCAAACCGGAGTAGTGGGTACATCAGCACCCAGGCCCCCCTTCTCTGTAGTAAATACCTACTTACTACCTGGACTGGTAACTCTTTTGAATATAGTATTTACCTACCTACAATGTATAAAATTATATCCATTATTTATTAATTAGATACTTACATCTTAAATTGCTTCTGGAGTTCATGGTATCAACTTTTGAAAGGTGAATTGGATGAAGATGAGCAAGTCTTGCACTTTTGATCGGATAGTTTTCAGTGAAAGTTTCCTCGAGAACTTTTTACATGATGGGTGGAGAGGAACTAAATCTAGTGATAGTAGCAAACTTTAGGCATCTTTAGGGGGTCAAATAAATGTAAAATACATTTTCAGCAAGCAATTGATTAAAAAGTTATCAAAAACGGAACCAATAAATTTTTTCAGGAAAAATCAATTTATTCTCAATTTTTGAAATTTCGCGCCAAGGTCAAATCGCCAAGTTTGCATTTTCGAAGGCAGAGCGGGAGAACTTTTTACATGATGGGTGGAGAGGAACTAAATCTAGTGATAGTAGCAAACTTTAGGCATCTTTAGGGGTCAAATAAATGTAAAATACATTTTAAGCAAGCAATTGATTAAAAAATTATCAAAAACGGAACCAATAATATTTTTTTCAGGAAAAATCAATTTATTCTCAATTTTTGAAATTTCGCGCCAAGGTCAAATCGCCAAGTTTGCATTTTCGAAGGCAGAGCGCGTTAGCATCGCAAGCCTTGCTCACACGAGCAAATTTTCGCTAATATAGGGTACCTAAGAAGTTATGGTACATTATAGCAAGAAAATTTGGAATTGACTAGAACCTTGGCCACAGGGTAGTACCTACTATAGGTATAGCTAGGTTTTATCATCATAATTATTTATTTATTATGTAACTTGAAGTTATTTACAGCATATCGCCCGAATACAAGGAATTCTTCACTAAAATTCATCATTACCTTCTTCAGGGATTTCAGTATTTTCTTTGAGATTTCAGTATTTTCAGTCCCTTTCACCGCGTGAGGAACTGATATTTATTGATTTTTGTGATTAAAAATCGCTACAATTAAATATTATTTAACATAGGTAGGCATAATACAAAACAAGAAATTGGGAAAAAGGGAGACGTTATTGGTGGATGTGCCAGAACCCAGAAGTAGGTAGGCACAAAATAGCACTTGTAATTGGTGGAAGTGACAAAAAATGTACCAATTATTTATTCAGGATATTTATTCAGGACAAGAGGAAAGAGATAATAGTGTGTAATAATTTAATACTTAATAATAATGAGCATTGAGATTTGAGAGTTCATATTTTTTATTTTAGTAGATGTGCTCAAAGTACCAGATTCGATGATGCACTCTTTGTCCTAGCAATCGCAATAAATTACATTTACCTAGGTAGTAGGTAAACTTTATTACATCCTTTACTTAAGGAAGGAAAGTACCTACTTAATGTACCTATTCGGTCAAAATTTTTGATGGTCAGTTTTACTCTACGTATTCTATTTCGTTTCTTGGTAAGGTGGGTTCATTTTAGAACACAGTATGGAAGAGTCGGTTCAGCGAGCATTACGGGGCCAAACCTACGCCATCTAGAGAAACCATCTCCAACATGGCACACCACAGAATATTGAAACAGCGTACCTCAATCTGGGCTCCCTGTTCCTCCGATTTTCTTTCGTTTTATTTGGTAAAACCAAATACGGCCTCTAGTAATGTTCGTTCTCGGAACGCGGACGGCTGACTTTTTCTTATCCTGTCTTCCTTCTCTCTTCGATTTCGGGACAATAACACCTTAGTCGTTACAGTATCCCTCTATCTTTTTTTTTTATTATTATTCTGTGCAAACTTACAGCGGACACGCACGATCTGTCTAAAGACAAAGTTCTGGGACGAAGTTGTAAGATAAGTCTGCAGACAAATCATAACTGGTGTATCAGTCTTTACCCAGTGCCGAGTGTTCCTAAACAGTGTTTCAGTACTCCAGCGAAAACTTTTGTCTCTTATAGCCCATCTCATGAGGGACATAGGATATAATACGGAATGGGCATACTACGACACAAACCACACGAGTTTATTGCAGCAATTGTTTCATAGCAATAAAAGCGGCAGTGAAACACACATCCTGCAATATTTTGGAAATGGACATGCTACGACACAAACCACACAAGTCCAATGTAGCACTTGTTTCACGAACGACAAACTCATCCTGTAATACTTTGGACACCACCGCGTTCAGAGAGCCCAGCATCCTCCTGACACAACACCTCTATTGCGACTACACCTCCTGAGTTTCTGACAGAGAACCTTGAGTCCGAAATCGTCATCAGTTAAATTTAATTCATACGAGACCAGAGATAAGCAGGGGGGTCAGTCCGTGATTGGGTCCCGAGAGATCGCCAGTGTTTTTTTCTAGTACCCAGAGCCCCGCGTGCTTCACCAGTAAGTCAAAATAAAAAGTGAGGCTTGGCAAATACTAAGAATTTAACTCAATCGTCAATTGGGTATTAGGTTTACCTTGATTAAGTATTGATAATTCAATTGGATATTAAGGTTTACCTTGATTAAGTATTGATAATTCAAATGGGTATTAGGTTTACCTTGATTAAGTATTGATAATTCAAATGGGTATTAGGTTTAATTATTCTCCTCCTTTTTCTTCGCCTTTTCCCGTGTACAGACGGGGTTGGCGTTTTTCGTCAGCCTCTCAATTGACCCTAACTAGGGTGATTGCTTTGGGCTGACATTTGGTTTTGACTACAAATTTCACGAGTTTGACAAATTTCGAAGGACATGATCAAATGTCTACTTAAGAATTGGTTCATTACCATTAATTCTCATAATAAATTATGTATTTTCCTATTAATTCATGTGATGTCGAAAGGAATAGAATATCACTGAATAACGCCTATGATAAACCACGCGTAGTCCAATATTGCTGATGCTGATTGTTTTTCAGGAGGATGAAACCACCAGAAGGCCCCCGACCACACCCAGAGCCAGGATCGATCTACAAGTTGGAGAGATAACAAACACGATTTCATAGTCGTTTGTGTAGGGGCATTTACCGAAGGGCACACTTTTTGTGTAGGGGCATTTACCGAGTTGCCCGCCCGACATTTTGGTGCTAAATCTGTGGACTTTTGGTGCTTTGAAAATATATGTAATTGCCCTGTAGTTTTTTTGTGATTCTGATCATATTCCAGAAAGTGTTATACCCTTCTACGAGTAACGCTTATACGCCTAATACGCCTTTTACAAGTATTGCAATTGGGTATTAGGTTTACCTTGATTAAGTTTTGATAATTCAAATGGGTATTAGGTTTACCTTGATTAAGTATTGATAATTCAATTGGGTATTAGGTTTACCTTGATTAAGTATTGATAATTCAATTGGGTATTAGGTTTACCTTGATTAAGTATTGATAATTCAATTGGGTATTAGGTTTACCTTGATTAAGTATTGATAATTCAATTGAGTATTAGGTTTACCTTGATTAAGTATTGATAATTCAACTGGGTATTAGGTTTACCTCGATTAAGTATTAATAATTCAATTGGGTATTAGGTTTACCTTGATTATTGACAACAAGATAATCCGAAATCCGGATTTGCAATAAGTCTCAATCCCGATCTAGAAATGTACGAATGTAAATTCAAAGTGTATAAAATTATAAATTATTTTAGCCCCCATAGTACCTAAATTATAATACTCATCTTGTGTCCAAAGCATGTGATAACTTGCTGACAGAACGTAGGAACTGACATCATAGTATGACGATCATCTCTGTAACACATTCCTCAATATCTATTTGTTTATGTAATAAGTTGGCGTCTAAACTGTATCTGAATTTTTGCATAGATACATTGTTGGATACAGCTAATAGAATGGTTAACCACTCGAAGCTATGACGCGACGAAATGCCTCAGGCTAAAAATGGTTAGTAAAATAATGAAAAATTCTTCCTCTACCATTATTTTCTCATATGAATTTTGTTCTTCCTCGAATGATTACACAGAGTCCCACAGGTCCTGTAGGACTGCTTGATGTGCCATCTACCAGAAGACCTCAACAACAACAGCAGGTGAGTACTAAGAGTTTTCTCGTCTTTTATTACACAGATGCGTTATGCCTCTCAATATGCCAATTTTCTTTGGTAAGGTATTAAGGTATCATTTAGTAAATTTGCCTGAAGATATGGCATCTCCAACACCGTTTATTAGAATTTACAAGAATAAGATAAGGTCTTAGGTAGGTATACAATTACGTTGATACAGAAGGCACATGATAGGGTAATTGGTACCTAACTAATTGACAGCGAAAAAAAAAAAAAAAAAAAAAAAAAAATTAAAAATTTAATTCATGTAGGGTAAGGTATCATTTAGTAAATTTGCCTGAAGATACCTATCACACCGTTCATTAGAATTTACAAGAATAAGATAATACCTTAGGTAGGTATACAATTACGTTGGTACAGAAGGCACATGATATGGTAATTGGTAACTAATTGACAGCGAAAAAAAACTTCAAAATTTCAATTTGTGAAGGTCCTTGCCTATCACCATGATTTGATTTGCTCGATTGTAATTAAAATCCCACATATTTGACTTCATGTATTTCTTAATCAGGAGCTCAATCCTGAAAGGACTTCTCACTTCTTTTGCACAAAAAAAAGTTTTTTCTGAACTTTTGTGAGAAGTGCGAAGTTTGGAGTGATAATGAGAACCCCCTTCAGTGACGGAATTGAGAACGAACCCTGCCGACAGTCGACAGTCATAGTCAGTTGTCAGTTTACTTCATGTGCGGCTCTGATTCTTCACTTATTTGATTTTTATTTTTCCTCCTCAGGGGGCGCGCATTGTGTTTCAACCCCTGGGCCAGGTAGCTATCAACGCCTTCAGCAAAGGTCTGACTTCGGCCTCAGTCCCTTTCATTTGGTTGACGGTCCTCAACACCTGTTTCTTTCCTCACATCTCCAGGCAGGACGATCTTCACAATCGTACTCCGCCTATACCAGGAGTACCATCTGGAGTAATGCTTGTGGAAAATGTAGCACAACCAGGAGAACCCAATCGAATTGACCAGGGACAGAATCGTTATCAGACTCAAAGTTGACAAGGTCCCAGACAGGGAGAACGTCAGTTGATTGTTCATCGGGACAAAGATAGCTCTTGAAATAAAAACAATAAAATTCGTGGCACAAGAAGAAGAAAGATGATTTTGAGAAAATTGACAGTAAGAGAGTAATGTAATATTGATATTATGTAGCTTCACTGAGTTTTCAATAGGTTATTTGAGGATATTGTTCAATGCAATTCAATTACCAAATTAAACTAAACACGACTCTTCAATCTTCATGCAGTTGACCGAGTTGTTATTGTGAAATGCAGCAGAATGAAAAGAATGAGTTTCATCGCCGTTTTTATTTCTTAGCATGCCCATCCTGTAGTATGTCCCTCATCAAATAGACGAGACGAGACATACTACTCCCCATTTAGCTTCTTTCTTTTTTATCCAATAATGCAATGTTTGCATTCCTGCTTCAAGTGCAACAAATGTAGGTAGCTTTCTGAGACTTTTTTTCAAAATATAGCCCCTTTCCGTTTATTTTATTTATGGATTTATGCCTTGTAAATAAGACATAGCAATATTTTATACCAAGATGGAAATCGGAGACCACTTTCAATCCGTCATCCAAAATCGTAACCAACGCTTCCAACTAATTTCAACTGATGAGCTTCCTCCCCCCACTCTCCATTTCCAAAAACAGAAACAGGAAGTAGATAATTTACTTGGAAGTTTTCTTGCTAAATAAAAAAAATCACCGATTGCTCTGTCTTACATACACTCTAATACTAACATACGTGATACGGTCATTTAGCGATCCCACGCACAGAATACCAGCTATGGCTTGTATAAAGCTATCCAATTTGATGTTTAATTTGTTCACTGGACTGGACGTAAGATTGAAAGATATCTATAGCTCTATTTTATTTATGTTTTAAGAAATAGATATCATCAGTAATTGTTGTTTCAATCAAAATAAGAACCTATTGTATTTCCTGGTTTGTTCAAATAGATGTCTCCAAATTTTTCGAACTTTTAGAATAACAAGTCACACATGGCCTTGCTGCTTAGCGTGTAAATAAATAAATAGAACAACAAGCAGAGGTGCTACGTTTATTTGATTTTATAGTATGATGAAAGCAATCTTACGTGGTCAAATGTTTGAATTACTTTGAGAACTCTTAATGAAGATAAAATTCCCTGTATCGACTTAATAAAAATAATATTACAATATTTATTTACATACCACCGTAATATCTTTTCATTGAAATGATCTAGTTCCCAAATTTGTTTGTATTTACCTAGGTAATATTAGTCTTAGAATAGTGTGGGAATACTTGGGTGCTGACGCCATGGGGGAAAGTGCACATCCACCACCAAGAATAGTGGAGATGTCAAGTGCACTTCTTACTTAGGTACAATATCTCGTAGATTTTCAAGGGTCATTTGGATAGATAAATTTATAGATAGAAAAAATTGGATAGAAATGTACCTACATCTACATAGATAGATGAACTCTATTAGTCGCCCACAGATTGTAGCTAGGTATCACTAGAAACTAGAACACCGCAATAGAATTATTGAGATTTCAGTTTGTGATCCGTTTATCATGCAAATCTCAGTTGAACATACCACTCCTAAGTTCTCTCTCTCTCTGTCACAACCTTGGCTAATTATCTGGTAGGTAGGTAGTAGTAGTAATAATAATTAATTATTAGTCCTATTGTTTTAGACGTTTTTGAATGAAAATGCGCCTTCCATTCATAGGCATAGGTAACCAGGAGATAGAGGTATTCTTAACTTACTAGGTATCTAGGTGCCTAGGTACTTACCTACCACAAACCCCAAATTACCAGGTAGCTACTAGTGGAATTAGGTAAGTAGTTCTGTTGGGTAATAAGTAGAAAATACCAGAAAGCGAAGTCTATCTACTTACTTTGGCTAAAGTCTGGAGAAAACATGATAGGTAGGTACCTAGGTAAAATAGATAGATAGTTACCTAGGATCTACCTACCTGCGTGTTTCCAAGGATGTCAAAGTTCTCCCTCACTAGGTGGGTAGGTAGTACCTATGATTTTCAAGCTTCAAACAAAACAGGCACCACTTGGGTACCTAATGAAAATGAAGCTTGAAAAGGGCTTTTCTTTCTGTCGCACAATATTTGACACACCCTGTACCTAGCATCTAGCTAGTAGCAACAGACGATCGTGTGAACGGCGCCTTTTCACCACAGAAAAAAATCAAATGACAACAGAGAAGTTTGGAGATTTTAAAAACAAAACTCCGCGGCGGGAATTTTGAAAATTAACAATTAATTTTTTTCTGTGTTTGTGGAATTTGCTAGTTTTTTTATTTTATGAATTACCTTATGTAAATTGATGAATGGGAATTACCAGTTGACCATTGCTATTACATCACTGACTCCATAGAAGTGTTTTCCATCTATGTAAGTAGCTGGTAAAAACACACTATTATCACGTCACGTTACGTGAGCTCACGTGACGTGAAAACACCAAGACCACCCACTGGTCTCATCCTTTGGAGAAGGAGGGGTTGCCTACAGGGTGGGAACGAATAGAGAACCCCGAGTACGGGGTGTACTTTGTCAAGTGAGTAGCTGGTAAAAACAAACTACTATCACGTCACGTTACGTGAGCTCACGTGACGTGAAAACACCAAGACCACCCACTGGTCTCATCCTTTGGAGAAGGAGGGGTTGCCTACAGGGTGGGAACGAATAGAGAACCCCGAGTACGGGGTGTACTTTGTCAAGTAAGTAGCTGGTAAAAACACACTATTATCACGTCACGTTACGTGAGCTCACGTGACGTGAAAACACCAAGACCACCCACTGGTCTCATCCTTTGGAGAAGGAGGGGTTGCCTACAGGGTGGGAACGAATAGAGAACCCCGAGTACGGGGTGTACTTTGTCAAGTAAGTAGCTGGTAAAAACACACTATTATCACGTCACGTTACGTGAGCTCACGTGACGTGAAAACACCAAGACCACCCACTGGTCTCATCCTTTGGAGAAGGAGGGGTTGCCTACAGGGTGGGAACGAATAGAGAACCCCGAGTACGGGGTGTACTTTGTCAAGTAAGTAGCTGGTAAAAACACACTATTATCACGTCACGTTACGTGAGCTCACGTGACGTGAGAACACCAAGACCATAATACAATGACCAAACCAACCTCAGTGGTGCAGTTGTTAACACATTGGACTTTGGATCTGGAGGTTGGTTGTTCAAGTCCAAGGCAAGTCATAAAATTAATCTAGGTTTAATAATTGAGGAACGATATTTGGGGCATGCAGTATGCTTAACACAACTAAAAATTCCTGAAGTTTTTAAATATGCTTAACACAAAAAAAAGTATAGTTTTTTGGTAACAAACTTTTGGACAAATTTGCCGATTTTCTTTGGCCAAGTTTCAAGTTAGAATCCTGAGAGTTACTGTCCCGGATTTCCTGACGCAAGAGGCCCTTTTGGTATAACTTTCTCAAGATTGGTGCATGTGTGCTTCAACACAACTTGAATGAACTTTGGGATAACGGTCGTGACTGAAGGATAGACTATTCGGTAATAACACAAAGAAACTGCATTTACATATTATTACCAAAATCAAAGAGAAAATTAAGGACAGGATAGGAGAAAACCACCCATTCCAAGAACAAACATTATCCATTCAGGATGAAATCTGCCCAAGGTAACAGTTAATGAATTTTCTTATAATATTCTATTTCATGCTAATTTACCTATTTCAGACCGGACCACAGATCAGTATGACTCAGAAATTTGGCAACAGTCGCATCCTACCCACTCCATCCAAAGGTCATGAGGGCAAGTACACACCAAGCAGTTCAGTTCCTGATCTAGCCACAAGGTAACATTTTCTACAGATAGTTATTTAGTTAAGTACAATACAATGACCAAACCAACCTCAGTGGTGCAGTTGTTAACACATTGGACTTAGGATTTGGAGGTTGGTTGTTCAAGTCCAAGGCAGGTCATAAAATTTATCTAGGTGTAATAATTGAGGAACGATATTTGGGGCATGCAGTATGCTTAACACAACTAAAAATTCCTGAAGTTTTTAAAAATGCTTAACACAATTAAAAAAAAAAATCCTACAATACAATGACCAACTTTTTTTCCAGTTATATTAGATGAAGGAAGTTAAACAACAATTAAATAGTAGGTAAGATAAAA
>NW_007378157.1:0-5007 GCF_000475195.1 Diaphorina citri
TGGCGATACACGCGTGTGGCACTGTCCATTTGTATACGACCCAACAGGTGATTCTCTGACTGCAGCGAGTTGCATAAATTTATCCAGTATGAACTTTTTCAAGTCACCTTTGAATATCAACTCCATACCCGGTGATGTTTTGGGAATTGTCTTTTTTTTGAGGTTTAATGCCACTTTTACCTAAGAGCCTGTTCACACTTGTCGTGAGTTTCATTCGATTTTTCCGAATGTCTCGCAAGCAATGTAATTATGAGAGCAATACACACGGTACACGATTTTTTCCCGAATCATAAAAAATGTCCTTGTAGGCAATGTAATTTAAATGAGAGTGTTCATACTACATACCTACGACACGATTTTTTTTCGGAACTCTAGGTGTGAACGGCCTTTTTAAACTGCTACAGTGACGGGGATTTTACCCTAAAATCGGCGCGGCAGCAAGCTTATTGTGTACGGTAGTGTTTGGATCCGAAAGTTGGGAAATTTGGTGGTCTGAGCCCAAGTAGAATCATGAGATTTAACACAGTGCAGGTATTCGTAAAAGAACGCGACATTGTTGTGGCACGTATTCATGATTAATTTTCTGCCTCGGTGGTTTAGTGGTCAAGGCGCTCGCCTGGTAAACAGGAGGGCGTGGGTTCAATCCCAGCCGAGGTATGGAATTTTATCGTGAGAGAGAGAGAGAGGAGAGTTTTCTTGTAGGAGAGAGAGTGAGAGAGAGGTACTGTGGGGTGGATATAATGTACCCTTAAGCGAGAGAAAGATAGAAAGAGAAAGAGTGTGTGTGTGTGTGAGAGAGAGAGAGAGAGAGAGAGTTGGGACCTTTAAGCGACAAAATAATAGAAGGAGACAGAAATATAGGGAGACAAACATGGAGGGAGAGAGAAAGAGGCGACACAATAATCGTTTAAAAAGAGGGAGACAGAGAAGGGAAAAATGTTCGGAGCAACGAAAATTGGATTAAATTGAGATAAGAGAGCTTGAGATAAAGGAATTCCGCTAGCGTTCGCGCTTTCTCTCTCTCTTTCTCTCCCTCTATCTCCGTTATCCTCTTTCTCCTTTCTTATCCTCTTTCCCACTCATACCCCCGTATGTATGAAAACTTATAAGCTTAACTTAAGATGAAAAATCTTGCTTAAGTTAAACTTTAGTTCAAAATGGTATGTATGAAGCATAACACCTAAATGTGACAACTACACTATAGACTACCTAACTACCTATTTAATTTAGGAAAAAAAATCTAAAAGATATACACCATGCAGGCGAAAAAACCCTAAAAGATTGGTTTTGAAACTATGAAAACGATCTATGTAATCAAAAAACTATGCTATCTATTATTAAATTATTATTGATTAACCATTTCACCCCTAAAGGGACAATACGTCCCAGAGAATTTGTTGATAAAACTAAAGTTAGAGTACCTACGAAAAATTTTCAATCCTTTCCCTGAATGAAAATCTAACAAGATTACGAATAAAATCTTTATTCAGACTACAATCATCTATTCTTACGTAATGCCCGTAATAAAATGTGACAGAGCAGATTGAGGAAAGGTCCTGGGGTGAAATCCTTTTCAAATCCGACACATTACTTTCATTGAGAGGACAGGATTTATTTTATAGATATTGTATAGATATGATATTACATATATATGTATAGGTAGTGAAGGATATTCTCTGACGTCATAAGGTTTGAAAAGTCCTTAAATTGTTCTGGAAAGTCGTTTATAAAAGTGTCCACAGTCATAAGTAGGGTGTTTCAAAATTTATGTCCGATATAAAATCTTGAAATTCCTTTGGTAGGTATAGGTATTGGGGAAATCTAAAGGCCTACGTAAATTTGTCACTCACATTTCGATTGGGAATAATATTTCGACAGGTTACTTACTGAAGGTCTTCTGTTGACCCAACATTGATATGGGACCAACAATAGGTACATACCTACACAGTGAAAATAACCTATGTACTTTTAAAATGGGAAAAAGACGGAACTTTTATATGTAGGTACCTAGTTCCAAAATAAATCTGATAAAAGTATCAAGACTGTTAACCTACTTCTGAAAGTTCTGATACACGCTGTATATTATTGTTTAGATGTCACAGCATGCTATTTTCATCTAGCTTAATTTATCCTAAACGGATAAGGTTCGATCTCGGAACGGCTGGCTTTCTCCTATTCTGCCCTCCTTCTTTCTTCGATTTTGGAACTAAAAATCTAACTGTTAAAAAATAAAAAAAAAAATGACACAGGCTTTTCTACTTCTTCTCCTTTTCCCTTCTGTGTAGATTGTAGGTTCCTAAATTAATAGGTATCTACCTAGGTTTATTTCTGTCTGGCAGCTAAAACTGAAGCTTAATGCAATCTTTCAGCTGAAACACAGAAAGTTTCATCTCAAAATAGAAATATCTCAAGGGATTAAGGAAAGTTGAGCTGATTTAAAACGAGCTTTGAGCTGGCATACAATAAGTTCCAAGATCCTCTATTCTTTGTAGAATATCCTTGAAAAGTTCAAGGTAATATAAGAACTTTAGCAAAAAATATTTTATAAATTGTAGGTTTAATAAAGAACAAATTCCTAGGTAAAGTTAAGAAGAGGGTAGAAATTGATTTTGGAAACTATAGAAGGCCAGATCGGACTTATTCCTTAAAAATAAGTACCTATCCATATACTATGGTGTTCTAAAAATTTAGCTCCTTGATATTTTGGATGCTTACTAACTAAGAACTACCGAATTACTTACCATTAAACATGGCATGGAAATATGGACTGGTTGAGGCTAGAACAACTCGGTGGGCGTGAATGGTATCCATACCACATCGGAGTGTGACGTCACAGAGCTGAAACAAAATAATTAATTAACACTTTATTTACTTTGTTGACTCTTAATTAATATTGTTAACTGTTTACCTATTCACTGAAATAACTAAAAGTAATGGGAAACGAGTAAACGACCAAAGGAATGATATTCCGTGAGGAATTTTGTTTGCCACATTGCATAACTGAGCAAGTTTTCAGGCGTTCATACAAATTCACAGAACAAAACTTTAATCCGCCAGACCGCCAGCTTAGTCGGTAGCGCGTCTGCCTTGTAAGAGACCGCGGGTTCCATTCCCACCCGGGGCAGATTTGCTAAAGATTCAAGCAAACCACCTGGACTGGATTGTTACTGGACGCCAATGGTGCTTACAATTTATAAGTACCTAGTACTTATTAAGTACTTATCATTACAATTTATAAGGCTTGTGTAGGTACAAGTACGTGTAATGAAATTCTTGGAAGGAAAGTTAGTAGCAGATAATACAAAGAAATTAGCAAGACATGAGTTATGAGTCCATTGAGACCACGTACCATATTCTACACACAGCTGAAATCTATACCCAGGGACTGGGAGCTATAATACAGACTTGAGTAAAATGTTACTGGAACAATGAGCGATCATTAACATTTGAGCGAAACAGAACAACAGTGGCGAAGACAAGACATGTATAAGACGGGAAAGTAAATGAGACAAGGGTCACCAAATGTTCACCACTGAAGATGCCGTCTGCGGGCGAAACTGGTCCTTTTGTAATGCAGTAAATACATCGGCTCTGATCCGAAGACGATCCGAATTGCGAATGTGGTTCCATTCAAGCACATGATCATCTTCTAGTATGCAGCAAACTGGAGACCACATGCACCCACGACGACCTGCTACAAGCAAGCGACAAAGCCCCCTCCGTTGCAAGGCACTGGAGGTACCAAATATGATGAGAAAGAAGAGGACTCGGAAAGTAAAGTAAGCAGTAAAGACAAGAAATTTACCAATCTTATTGGTCAATTAGATTTCAGCGGGTAGGCACGAAAAAGGTTCGTACTGGCGCAAACCCAAGTAATTACCTATCACTCTTTCGGCTACGCCTCTGACAGAAAGCAGGTCAACGGACAGTATATTGACGTTACGGGTAATGTCATGAGAGGAAAATATGGGACAAACGAAATAAATGGGACGGAAAATCCAGAGTGTCTGGAAGTCTGGAACAATACATTGGACAGGAGTTAATGACGGGAAACAAAAGGCTGCGAAAAGCTTGCTTCATCCCCGTCTTTGAGATGGTCAATTGTCAGGTTTTGGTGAGGGAAAAAAAAAGTTCGTATACCACTTAAAACGTCCTAGAGGGACTAAATATTGGTTTTAGACTCAATATTAGTCCACGCCTATCTTTCATAGCGGTTCAGCCGATATTTTAGGACCTTGTTTTGTGAAATTTGTGCTGATTAATTATTTATTAGAACAATCTAAAACTACAGACATTCACACAAGTCCCGTTCATTATTACCTGTCCATTGAGATGAACAAAAATGAGAATTCTGATGAGTTTCCAAGTAGACTTTTGTTCTTGTTCAAAGTAAATGAACTCTCGATCTGAATCAATTTAGAGGACAATACTACTTGTAAGTTCAATGAGTTCAAAACAAGTTTGAATTCCTTTAGTTTTTTACTTTCCTTATCCTATAGGAAGGAAAGTAATGTAATCGGGTCAAAATATTTTTTTTATAAAACAAGAAGAAAGAAAGAAAAGTTGTTCGGCAAGAAAAAAGTGATGCAAACTGCCTGCTACTCGTATAGGAAGGTTACCATTGGTTCAATGGTCAATAGCCTGAGGTACATGATGTTTAGCTACAGATATACAATGCCCTCAGTGTTAGAGATATGGGCTATTGTTTTGTAACTCGGGGTTTTCTGAGGTCATACCTATGCAAGATCATCTTTCTACATGGGCCACAATGATGTCAATGTACCCTTTTCTCTGACTACTTCCTTGTAGAAGCTGTATTTTCTTTTGAACTAATTATCTTTGCATTTAATTCCTCGGACAACTACATTCAGGTGAAAAATATTCTAGAAAGATCGACTTAAAATTAATCACTCACCCCTAAAGCGGATTTAGCTAAAAAAAAAAAAAAAAAAAAAAAATTTATAAAAGGGGGAAAAAAAGGTTTTTTTTTTTTTTTTGGGCCCTAAC
>NW_007378157.1:5892-101822 GCF_000475195.1 Diaphorina citri
AAAAAAAATTTTAACATAAAATAAAAAAAAAAAAAAAAAAAAAAAAAAAAAAAAAAAATCAGTAAAACATCAAAACTCTGTTCCGTGTTGATTTATGCCGGGCGTCTCTTCAAACTATTGACGTAGGTTTTTTTTTTTTTAAGAGGTTTGACAGAGGGAACTGTAACTGCTATGGTCTTATCGTCCCGAAATCGAAGAGAGAAGGAGGACAGGATAGGAGAAAGCCAGCCGTTCCGAGAACGAACATTATCCCATCAGGATAAAATCCGCCCCGGGCGGGAATCGAACCCGCGGCCTAGCGCTTACGAGGCAGACGCACTACCAACTAAGCTAACTAGGCTGGCATGTCAAGGTGAAACTTGCTATCTATTAGCTATCTATACCTATACGTACATAATATAGAAATTGATACAAATCATAATATTTATTTCATATCTAATACTTATTATTATTTATTATTATCAATTTATCAATATCTATATAACTGTTGCTTAGTTAGCTTGGAGACTAGCGCGTCTGCCTTGTAAGCGCTAGGTCGCGGGCTCGATTTCCGCCCGGGGCAGATTTTATCCTGAACGGATAAGGTTCGTTCTCGGAACGGCTGGCTTTCTCCTATTCTGCCCTCCTTCTTTCTTCGATTTTGGACCTAAACATCTAACTGTTAAAAAAATAAAAAATATACAGGCTTTTCTACTTCTTCTCCTTTTCCCTTCTGTGTAGATTGTAGGTTCCTAAATAGGTATCTACCTAGGTTTATTTCTGTCTGGCAGCTAAAACTGTTTAAACCCTAGGTATCTACTACCTACCTAATCACATTATGATGAATGATACTCGTGTCTTCCAATGACAATGCACTCCAAGCAACATGCAACCAGCACAACATTCAACAGGTACAACTAGTGACAAGTGTTTTACCGCGAGTGCAACACGCGATAATCCTAATCTCGTGCCAAAGATCTGCGAGGTGGAAAGCTCTCAGGAATCTCATTTCCTTTATGAACCTTGTTATGAGTTAATGCTACCACAGTGCAAAAAAAATTGTTAATTTTAGCTACCCAGGTAGACAGGTAGGTATGAAGGTAGTTAGTGCATTTACCTCCGTACCTAACATGATATTATAGTAAATAGCTAATAATTAAGCTTGTTTAACTTTTAGTACACTTTAATAAATAAAAAATAATAAGCTTGCTTAGTTTAAAGCTGCTGTTGTGAAGGAACATTGAGTGCTTTCTGAAGATTAGCTAGTTGTAGGTTTATCTCCGCTTTCAAATAGGTAGGTAAGTCCTTTTAAAATAGTTCAAGAGTACTATTACACTTCTTGAAGGGAGAAAGAAACCTGTGCCTGTGCAAACTATACGAGTATTTTAGTGGATGTGCCAGAATTACCTACTACAATAGAGGAGTTGCAAATGAGTAAACATTATTAATAAATGGTCGATTCCTACGTAAAAAGTTGTGAAAAATCCAAATCTGAGGTCAAAACTCCGAAAAAGTAACTTTAAAACGTCAGGAGATTTTAACTTGAAAGCAACAATCATTCAGTAGGTAAATGCCCTCTTGGTGGTGTTTCAACGAAAAACATTGAATTCAGGTGAGTATTTACTCGTGTTTCTAGAATTCTATAGACAAGGGAGCATGTCTACAACTTTACATTGTCTACTAAGTGACAATAGCATGACTAACAACATCAATCAGTGCGAACATCGTTCTGTAGTAGGTATGCTAATTGAAAGACAACGCAGTGTCCAGCATCGCTCAATATGTCAATAATACCAATATTAGCAAGAACAAGCTCTCTACTGTAGAGTGTTGTACAATTTGGCCAAATTTCATGAAAATCGGATTAACCGTTCGAGCTTAACACGGAACAAAGAGGCAGACTAAATCCAAAAGCGTCAAGTTAAAACTTAAAACTTACTTCGTTCCTTCAACTAAATAATTGATCTATGGGGCACATGAGGGATAATTGCCCTCCAAACTTTCTGCCTTGAACATTAACTTTGATTTCAAGGTCTGGAACATTTTTGTTATCCAAATTCCAGGGATTTTTCGAAAACTTGCTTTGCTATGTGAGTAGTACTCACTGAGTACCCATCAGTTCTTCAAGTGCTCAAGAAGAGAAGAATTCAGCGAGATCTGTGGTGTGGTACGAGTTGGTAGTTGGTACTAGATAGGAATTCTTGAAGGTATTCGAAACAAGAGCATGTCTTTTTTTTACTTTTTCTGGTTATTAACCTAGGTAATTATTGTTTTCTTCTAGAAAAGAAAAATAACTTACGACTACTCTATATTTGCTCAGAAAATGTGGCGACAAAGAAATCGAATAGGACTGGTAGGGACTTCCTCTCATATTAGATATTTTATATCTACTGTAGATATTAAGTAGGTATTTAGGTACTTTTAATTGTAAAATAATATTGTTTTAATTGTAGTTATAGTTAGCTCCTATTACGTTCCTATCTCTTGACACAAGTTTACCTATTGTTCAGGTCTACTAACTAAAGGCAATTAGTAGGTACTTACATAACACTCTATGAGTTGGAAAATGTTGGAAACTAAATTCGATCTTAAATTTTTCGTTTTCTCTTCTGTTCATCCGCAGATAAACGTTTGCAAAGTGATGATAACTGATAAATTTATGATGGGAATTATTTTGAAACTCGGGCCCAGTACGACCACTGTAACACGGCATGGGTCTCCGATACCTACTATTGCATGATTTGCCTTCTAAGTCCGACATTAATATTTTGTAGATTTGACCTAGGTATAATACAAAGTTCAGTGAGCTCGATTTGGGTCAGACGACATTTTGGGTTAATCCGAGGACTAGTATCTTCATACTTAGTACCTATGTACATAATTGTATCCCAAGAATTTGTGACACCAGACGTAGTGGGAAATTTGCCATCTCCACTAACTATTAAATTTCAACTCAGACTCCCATTTTTGTCGTCAACTCTAGTGGGTTAATTTGGCATCTCCACTATTAAACTTTACCTTAGGTACACTCCCATTTTTGACGATCTTCAAAAAGGGGTGGAAAATTTGGCATCACCACTAATTTTTTAAAGCTTTTTTTACTTTCTATTATTCCCCTCATAGCTCCCCTTTACTATCTTTTCACACATTTCTACATCTGCATAGTTAATACTATCTGAACTCTATGTTCCTTCTCTCTCTTTTCCTTTCTACACGATTTTCTTCAATGAGGATTGAGTTTTGACGTCTCCACCAATAGTAGGTTTTTCCTTCCATGAAATTTCGACATGTTTTTTATATGATTTTATAGTGTGAACTTATTATCCTTCACATATTGTGCTTTTTCTTACTCACCTGCAAAGCTACGGATACCCAGGCAGTTGGAAGGATGTAGTTGCCGCATGAGGAATTTACAGCAGGCCTCCCGTACAGCATTGTCGATGTCGGCTGAGACTAAAAGGTCCATTAGGCCATAGGTTTAACTTTTACTTGTCACTTAACTCCGTTTCAAATGAGTTTATTATGAGATTGGCAAATTTAATGGTAAATTATCTGTTATCTTGGTGGCATTATCAGTTACTGGTCCAAATCACTCCTCCAATCACATATTCCTAGTTCTCCTAGACCTAGACCATAAACGACGTGTGGATTTCGCGATGGTCAATAATGTCAGGATCATCTCTCACGTTCCTCCCTTCCCTCCTTCCAAACCTTCATTCCCTCCCGGCAGATATTCCGGTTCGCGTCTCATATCTTCTCGGACTACACCATCCTCGTGTTTGTGTTCAAGATCCTCAACTTCCTAATATAAACGTGCAAACTAAAGATAAAAAGTAAAAAATGAATTCAGATTGTACAAGTTGCGGAAATAAAAATCAAAATTTCGAATTTCCCGCCAACTTTACACGCTTAAAGGCCGACGATGGCCTAGCTCAGCCTAATAAACACAGCCTCATACTTAGTACCTAGTACCTATGTACATAATTGTATCCCAAGAATTTGTGACACCAGATGTAGTGGGAAATTTGCCATCTCCACTAACTAGGTATTATTTCAACTCAGACTTCCATTTTTGTCGTCAACTCTAGTGGGTTAATTTGGCATCTCCACTATTAAATTTTACTTTAGGTACACTCCCATTTTTGACGATCTACAAAAAGGGGTGGAAAATTTGGTATCACCACTAATTTTTGAAAGCTTTTTTTACTTTCTATTATTCCCCTCATAGCTCCCCTTTTGTATCTTTTCACACATTTCTATATCTGTATAGTACTATCTGAACTCTATGTTCCTTCTCTCTCTTTTCCTTTCTACACGATTTTCTTCAATGAGGATTGAGTTTTGACGTCTCTACCAATAGTAGGTTTTTCCTTCCATGAAATTTCGACATGTTTTTTATATGATTTTATAGTGTAAACTTATTATCCTTCACATATTGTGCTTTCTCTTACTCACCTGCAAAGCTACGGATACCCAGGCAGTTGGAAGGATGTAGTTGCCGCATGAGGAATTTACAGCAGGCCTCCCGTACAGAGGATATTTGTAGAAGACTAGAAGCTGGCAGTAGAACCTGTAGTAGAAAATAAAATCAGTAACATTGAAGACTATCATTAGGAGAGAAACAATCAATTAAATTAATTGACGGACTACCCAAAGTTTGGGTTGCCAAAAGGAAAAAAAAAGGTCATAAGGTCAAGATAAAGATGAAATAGCCAGCCTAGTTAGCTTAGTTGGTAGTGCGTCTGCCTTGTAAGCGCTAGGCCGCGGGTTCGATTCCCGCCCGGGGCGGATGGAAAATAAAATCAGTAACATTGAAGACTATCATTAAGAGAGAAACAATCAATTAAATTAATTGACGGACTACGGACTACCCAAAGTTTGGATTGCCAAAACGAAAAAAGGTCATAAGGTCAAGATAAAGATGAAATTGGGTAAAATTTTAGTATAATCTGGAAATAGTAGGGTAGGCTCACATGTACAGGGATTTTAATTCAGTAGGTACCTACTCAAAACTATGAAATTTGAAAATTCCAAATCGTCTACAAATGAAATAAATTGTAGACGATTTGGATATTGATTTCCAACATGGGACAAAAAGTAGGTAAATAGGTAGGTAGGTATGTACGTACGCAGAGACATGCTATTCCTCCGAGTTTCATGTAAATAGGTACTTACCAAACTAGCTAGGCTTATTACTCGTACCTACTTCTCTTTAGAGTTTTGTACGTAGAAGTAGGTACCTGCCTAGCTAGTACTGAGAGTATGTACGCCAAATATGTTTAGACAGCTATGGTTTTTAAAATTCAATACTTGATTGGTCATAAAAAGCTCTGACGTGAACTTTTCGTCGTGCACTTGGTCACCCCTTCTTACTTGTGAAAATGGCAGTAGCAGGAATTCCTCCGTGTTCATAACTTCCTGGAAGTTGAGTAAGGCGTACTTGTGAGATCTCCTGTGCAGTTCCTTACAGGAATGAGTGTCTGGAATGCAGGAAATAACAGACGTTAACATCTTTAGAAGACAGAATACATACGAAAACTATCTGAAACATACTTATTGCAGCATCATACTTTGACAGTTCTTCCCGAAAAACAGCAGGATTTTTGCTGTTCAGCATTGGACATTTTTGTCGGTGGAAAGGCAAACATGGAAAGGCAAACATACTTATTGCAGCATCATACTTTGACAGTTCTTCCCGAAAAACAGCAGGATTTTTGCTGTTCAGCATTGGACATTTTTGTCGGAAATAGCCTTTCTCATATTCTTGTTCAAAGTTCTTTGAACTTCAAAAGAAAATATCCACACAAATTGCGTGATTCAAAGTACTCGTGTATTTGAAAATGCCTTTTAGATTTAAATGGTACATGGAACAAAAATTACCTACCAACAAAATTACAAGAAATTTTGAGATAAAAGAGATCTCCCGAGACAATTGAAAGAAAATTAAAATAAAATAAAATGTTTATTTTTCTGTACCCTCTCTCTGTATTAGTAAAAAAAAAAGATGAAGAAACGAACAAAAAATTAATTTAATTACCTACCTACAAAATTACAATGAAATTCCAGATAAAATAAATGTGTACCCCACCTCTTCCCTCCCTCTGGTGCCTCCTCATCCTCCTTTTCTCTCTCTCTCCTCTCTTTCTCTCTCTCTCTCTGTCCGTCATTCCTTTATCTCTCCCTCTATCTATCCCTTCTTCCCGCTCTGCCTCCTCCTCCCCCTTTTACCCTAACCTTCCCATATTGTCATCCCTTTTCCCCTCCTATAATCTCCCCCCTTCTCTTTCCCTCTCTTTCTCGTTGGGCATCGGCAAATTTACACTATTATTGTACTCACAAGGCTGAGTTCACCCTGAAGTGGCAAACTGTGGCATGCTCAAACATCTCTGCCAATACCGAAGACACTAGTCTTCCCAAGTATTAGATATTCTTACCTAATGTGGTAAATGACTTTAGCACCTTTGCAAGTACTTTTTCGTTGTTCCATTCATTGTAAATCCTAATTTCTTACCTGAACATTCTCCTCCGTGATCATAATCTCGCCAGTGTAGGAGAAATCCACCAGATGGCGTAGCGCCATGGCGTCAATATCTAGTTGGGCATCGGCAAATTTACACTATTATTGTCCTCACAAGGCTGAGTTCACCCTGAAGTGGCAAACTGTGGCATGCTCAAACATCCCTGCCAATACCGAAGACACTAGTCTTCCCAAGTTTTAGATATTCTTACCTAATGTGGTAACTGACTTTAGCACCTTTGCAAGTACTTTTTCGTTGTTCTATTCATTGTAAATCCTAATCTCTTACCTGAACATTCTCCTCCGTGATCATAATCTCGCCAGTGTAGGAGAAATCCACCAGATGGCGTAGCGCCATGGCGTCAATATCTTGGAACCCGATCTCAGTCTGACCTTTCTCTACCATGTCATCTAGGAAACAAAACAAGCCGAGGTGGACAGGAGTGTCCAGAGTAAAAGGGCTAATCTATGAAACTTTAAAATAATAATAGGGGAAGAATGTTGGATATCAACCACTGTCCATTTGGTGGATAGGTAGATATAATATTATGGTTTTGTTATCTAGCTATCTAGAAAGATTTGGAAAGCTGCTCTAAAATACCCTTTTTTCGGTGTAATTTTAAGGATCAGTAGAAACAAAACAAGCCGAGGTGGACAGGAGTGTCCAGAGTAAAAGGGCTAATCTATGAAAATTTAAAAAAATAATAATAGGGGAATAATGTTGGATATCAACCACTGTCCATTTGGTGGATAGGTAGATATATTATGGTTTTGTTATCTAGCTATCTAGAAAGATTTGGAAAGCTGCTCTAAAATACCCTTTTTTCGGTGTAATTTTAAGGATCAGTTACAATTACAAAGCATAACACCTAAATGTGACAACTACACTATAGACTACCTAACTACCTATTTTAATTAGGAAAAAAAAATCTGAAAGATATACACCATGCAGGCGAAAAAACCCTAAAAGATTGGTTTTGAAACTATGAAAAGATGAAAACGATCTATGTAATCAAAAAACTATGCTATCTATTATTAAATTATTATTGATTAACCATTTCACCCCTAAAGGGACAATATGTCCCACAGAATTTGTTGACAAAACTAAAGTTAAGAGTACCTACGAAAAATTTTCAATCCTTTCCCTGAATAAAAATCTAACAAGATTACGAATAAAATCTTTATTCAGACTACAATCTTCTATTCTTACGTAATGCCCGTGATAAAATGTGACAGAGCAGATTGAGGAAAGGTCCTGGAGTGAAATCCTTTTCAAATCCGACACATTATTTTCATTGAGAGGACAGGATTTATTTTATAGGTATTGTGTAGATATGATATTACATATATATGTATAGGTATAGTGAAGGATATTCTCTGACGTCATAAGGTTTGAAACGTCCTTAGATTGTTCTGGAAAGTCGTTTATAAAAGTGTCCACAGTCATACATAAGTAGGGTGTTTCAAAATTTATGTCCGATATAGAATCTTGAAATTCCTTGGGTGGGTAGGTAGGTAGGTACTGGGCAAAGTCTAAAAGCCTACGTAAATTTGTCACTCGAATTTCGATTGGGAATATTTCGACAGGTTACTTTCTGACGGTCTTCTGTTGACCCATCCTTGAAATGGGGACAACTGAAGAGTGACTAGGTATTTTAAGGACATAATAATTATATGTACCTACCTAGGTACTATGACACAAGCACAAGAAAACACATGGTGAAAATAACCTCCTCTTAAAATTGGAGAACGACGGAACTTTAATACCTATGTAGGTAGTTCCAAAACAAATATAATAAAAAATGAAAATATCAAGATAAAGACTGTTAACCTACTTCTGAAAGTTCTGATACACGCTGTATATTATTGTTTAGATGTCACAGCATGCTATTTTCATCTAGCTTAATGCAATCTTTCAGCTGCAACACAGAAAGTTTCATCTCAGAATAGAAATATCTCAAGGGATTAAGGAAAGTTGAGCTGATTTAAAACGAGCTTTGAGCTGACATACAATAAGCTTCAAGATCCTCTATTCTTTATAGAATATCCTTGAAAAGTTCAAGGTAATATAAAAACTTTAGCAAAAAATATTTTATAAATTGTAGGTTTAATAAAGAACAAATTCCTAGGTGAAGTTAAGAAGAGGGTAGAAATTGATTTAGGAAACTATAGAAGGCCAGATGGGACTTATTCCTTAAAAAGAAGTACCTACCTATCCATCTACTAAAGTGTTCTAAAAATTTAGCTCTTTGATATTTTGGATGCTTACTAACTAAGAACTACCTAATTACTTACCATTAAACATGGCATGGAAATATGGACTGGTTGAGGCTAGAACAACTCGATGGGCGTGAATGGTATCCATACCACATCGGAGTGTGACGTCACAGAGCTGAAACAAAATAATTAATTAACACTTTATTTACCTTGTTGACTCTTAACTAGGTATTCACTGAAATAACTAAAAGTAGGTACCTATAATGGGAAACGAGTAAACGACCAAAGGAATGATATTCCGTGAGGTGATTGAATTTTGTTTGCCACATTGCATAACTGAGCAAGTTTTCAGGCGTTCATACAAAATCACAGAACAAAACTTTAATCCGCCAGACCGCCAGCTTAGTCGGTAGCGCGTCTGCCTTGTAAGAGACCGCGGGTTCGATTCCCACCCGGGGCAGATTTTCTAAAGATTCAAGCAAATCACCTGGACTGGATTGTTACTGGACGCCAATGGTGCTTACAATTTATAAGTACCTAGTACTTATTGAGTACTTATCATTACAATTTATAAGGCTTGTGTAGGTACGAGTACGTGTAATGAAATTCTTGGAAGGAAAGCTGGTAGCAGATATACAAAGAAATTAGCAAGACATGAGTTATGAGTCCATTGAGACCACGTACCATATTCTACACACAGCTGAAATCTTTAGGGACTGGGAGCTATAGCAGACTGAAGTAAAATGTTACTGGAACAATGAGCGATCATTAACATTTGAGCGAAACAGAACAACAGTGGCGAAGACAAGACATGTATAAGACGAGAAAGTAAATGAGTCAAGGGTCACCAAATGTTCACCACTGAAGATGCCGTCTGCGGGCGAAACTGGTCTTTTTATAATGCAGTAAAGACAGGGGCTATGAAGACGATCCGAATTGCGAATGTGGTTCCATTCAGACATATGATCATCTCCTAGTATGTACTATGCAGCAAACTGGAGACCACATGCACCCACGGCGACCTGCTACAAGCAAGCGAGAAAGCCCCCTCCGTTGCAAGGCACTGGAGGTACCAAATATGATGAGAAAGAAGAGGACTCGGAAAGTAAAGTAAGCAGTAAAGACAAGAAACTTATCAATCTTGTTGGTCAATTAGGTTTGCTCGGGAACGAAAAAGGTTCGTACGGGCGCAAACCCAAGTAATTAAGGCAGAAAGCATAAAGGCTACGGCACTGACAGAAAGCAGGTCAACGGACAGTATATTGACGTTACGGGTAATGTCATGAGAGGAAAATATGGGACAAACGAAATAAATGGGACGGAAAATCCAGAGTGTCTGGAAGTCTGGAACAATAAATTGGACAGGAGTTAATGACGGGAAACAAAAGGCTGCGAAAAGCTTGCTTCATCCCCGTCCTTGAGATGGTCAATTGTCAGATTTTGGTGAGGGGAAAAAAAGGTTCGTATACCACTTAAAACGTCCTAGAAAGACTAATCATTAAATTTGGACTAAATAATAGTCTATGCCACACCAATCTTTCATATCGGTTCAGCCGATATTTTAGGACCTTGTTTTGTGCTGATTAATTTATTTATTAGAACAACCTAAAACTACCGACATTCACACAAGTCCCGTTCATTATTACCTGTCCATTGAGATGAACAAACATGAGAATTCTGATGAGTTTCCAAGTAGACTTTTGTTCTTGTTCAAAGTAAATGAACTCTCGATCTGAATCAATTTAGAGGACAATACTACTTGTAAGTTCAATGAGTTCAAAACAAGTTTGAATTCCTTTAGTTTTTTACTTTCCTTATCCTATAGGAAGGAAAGTAATGTAATCGGGTCAAAATTTCGATGGTCAGTTTTTAGTGCCAAAACACGTTCTGAGGTCCCTAGAGCCTAAATCCAAAGTTTCAGCCATTGGTCCGTGTGTGTGTCTGTCTGTGTGTCTGTCTGTCTGTCTGTCTGTCTGTAAAACAAAATATCTCGAGAACGGTAAGAGCTAGAGACTTGAAATTTGGTATGTAGATGTCAAATGTGACAAGGATGCGACACGAAACTTTTGGTTAAGATCGGTGCAACGGTTGGCGGCATTTTACCGCTTTTTGGCGGTTTTTGGTGTAATTTAAACATATCTCGGGAACGGTATGAGCTAGAGACTTGAAATTTGGTATGTAGTTCACAAATGTGACAAGGATGCAACACAAAACGTTTGGTTGAGATGGTTGCTGCGCTTGGCGGTATTTTGACCGCTTTTGGACAGATTTCGACCGTTTTTTGGCGGTTTTTAGCTATAGCGACAAAACGGTTAGAGATATTGTAAAAGTTAGGGTAAAAGAACACTCAAATAAGCATCATTCAATAGGATAAGGAAATTCGTGTGATGTTCACACCAGATTTTTTATAAAACAAGAAGAAAGAAAGAAAAGTTGTTCGGCAAGAAAAAAGTCAAGAAGATGCAAACCGCCTGCTACTCGTATAGGAAGGTTACCATTGGTTCAATAGTCAATAGCCTGAGGTACATGATGTTTAGCTACAGAGATACAATGCTTTCAGTGTTAGAGATATACTTGGGCTATTGTTTTGTAACTCGGGGTTTGCTGAGCTATTGTTTTGTAACTCGACTTAAAATGAATCACTCACCCCTAAAGGGTATTTAGCTAAAAAAAAAAAAATATCTATAGCAGTAGGTACAGAAGTGCTTTTTGTCTCGACTTGAACTCTAACCATCGATCGCCGAAATTTAAACCCATAGACCACTTCTTCTTCTTCTTCTTCTTCTTCTTCTTCTTCTTCTTCTTCTTCTTCTTCTTCTTCTTCTTCTTCTTCTTCTTCCTCGCCCTTTCCCGCAAATTTTACCAGTGGATGCCTTTCGCACTGAACCTTTGTTATTTCTTTAGTAAGGACCACTGAGATTGACAATTTAGTTGACTTACCTGTATGTTATGCCTCATCAGATTGATAGCAGTGAAGGATTGGGTGAAGTGGTCCGGGGTTTGGTGGAAGTAGTGGGTGTAACCATCTGGATTGTCACCACTTGGTGTGCTGGGGCATGAGCCCAGATCTGCAACCCCACCACTCATGTCTGAAAACAGAAAAGAATTTGGAAACAGTTGATGAAATTGAAAAATATTAGCCAATAGGAGGTATTTATATGAATATTAAGAAAAATCAAAAGCAAAGCCGAAAAAACTTCGATACTAACTTTGTGGACCGGGTCATAAAGCCATTGATTGTGGCTGCTATGGTCAAGATAGTAGATTTGGAAGAATCAAGAGACTAGAGAGATTCAGGAGATGATGTCTGTTATTAGTTATTACAGACAAAAAAAAAAAAAAAAATACTGGCACTGTGTAACTTTAGCGAGAGAATTGACACATCCACCAAACTTTTTGAGGAGAAAGTGCGTACTTCCACCAATATTCTTAATTATTCTTAGCAAAACAGTTGGGACTCTGTTAATTTCTTCCATGGAAGATTAACATGACCAATTTCTTTAGTGAGAAATTTGGCACATCCCCCAATTTGTTTTATTGAGAGAATTATTGACACATCCACTAATTTTTGCATACATAAGTACTTACTTTCCGTATCTGCCGTGAGATAGGAATGATCTAAGAATAAGAACATGATATGCTTATGTACCTAGGTAGTTACATAGGTACATATCTTGAGTGGGTAGGTACGCAGGTATAGGACAGGAGTTGGTATGTACGTTAGTTACATAGGTACATATATTGAGTAGGTATGATCTAAGCACATAACTATAGCTACATAGGTATATTGAGTAGGTATGTTGAGTAGGTATCGTATATCAAGATAACTTAGGTATCAGAACCTAACGGTGTTAACATATTCAAAACTTAGAATAATGCGTTGCTCTGTATTTGTAACACAGACTGTGGTTAGAAGCTTGGTATCCACCAATTTTCTTAATATTATTCTTAGCAAAACAGTTGGGACTCTGTTAATTTCTTCCATAGAAGATTAACATGACCAATTTCTTTAGTGAGAAACTTGGCACATCCCCCAGTTTGTTTTATTGAGAGAATTATTGACACATCCACTAATTTTTGCAAACATACATAAGTACTTACTTTCCGTATCTGCCGTAAGATAAGAATGATCTAAGAATAAGAACTAAGAATAAGTACCTAGGTAGTTACATAGGTATGTATCTTGAGTGGGTAGGTACGTAGGTATAGGACAGGAGTTGGTATCCACGTTAGTTACATAGGTACATATATTGAGTAGGTATAATCTAAGCACATAACTAGCTACATAAGTACCTATATTGAGTAGGTATGTTGTTACAGTCTGATCTATATCAAGATAACTTAGGCATCAGAACCTAACGGTGTTAACATATTCAAAACTTAGAATAATGCGTTGCTCTGTATTTGTAACACAGACTGTGGTTAGAAGCTTGGTAGTTAGTAGATTGGGCTATCTCTTATTGGAACAAATAACTTCTTGATTGCTATTTCTTGTATACAGGGTGTTTTAACGCAAACGTACCTGGTTGTTTTGATCTAATATGATGTGACCTTGAGATAGGTAGATAGAAAAGTGAGAACTTTTAGGATTATAACTCAAGGTGAAACTTGCTATCTATTAGCTATCTATACCTATACGTACATAATATAGAAATTGATACAAATCATAATATTTATTTCATATCTAATACTTATTATTATTTATTATTATCAATTTATCAATATCTATATAACTGTTGCTTAGTTAGCTTGGAGACTAGCGCGTCTGCCTTGTAAGCGCTAGGTCGCGGGCTCGATTTCCGCCCGGGGCAGATTTTATCCTGAACGGATAAGGTTCGTTCTCGGAACGGCTGGCTTTCTCCTATTCTGCCCTCCTTCTTTCTTCGATTTTGGACCTAAACATCTAACTGTTAAAAAAATAAAAAATATACAGGCTTTTCTACTTCTTCTCCTTTTCCCTTCTGTGTAGATTGTAGGTTCCTAAATAGGTATCTACCTAGGTTTATTTCTGTCTGGCAGCTAAAACTGTTTAAACCCTAGGTATCTACTACCTACCTAATCACATTATGATGAATGATACTCGTGTCTTCCAATGACAATGCACTCCAAGCAACATGCAACCAGCACAACATTCAACAGGTACAACTAGTGACAAGTGTTTTACCGCGAGTGCAACACGCGATAATCCTAATCTCGTGCCAAAGATCTGCGAGGTGGAAAGCTCTCAGGAATCTCATTTCCTTTATGAACCTTGTTATGAGTTAATGCTACCACAGTGCAAAAAAAAAATGTTAATTTTAGCTACCCAGGTAGACAGGTAGGTATGAAGGTAGTTAGTGCAATTACCTCCGTACCTAACATGATATTATAGTAAATAACTAATAATTAAGCTTGTTTAACTTTTAGTACACTTTAATAAATAAAAAATAATAAGCTTGCTTAGTATAAAGCTGCTTTTGTGAAGGAACATTGAGTGCTTTCTGAAGATTAGCTACTTGTAGGTATATCTCCGCTTGCAAATAGGTAGGTAAGTCCTTTTAAAATAGTTCTAGAGTACTGTTACACTTCTTGAAGGGAGAAAGAAACCTGTGCCTGTGCAAACTATACGAGTATATTAGTGGATGTGCCAGAATTACCTACTACAATGGAGGAGTTGCAAATGAGTAAACATTATTAATAAATGGTCGATTCCTACGTACAAAGTTGTGAAAAATCCAAATCTGAGGTCAAAACTCCGAAAAAGTAACTTTAAAAGGTCAGGAGATTTTAACTTGAAAGCAACAATCATTCAGTAGGTAAATGCCCTCTTGGTGGTGTTTCAACGAAAAACATTGAATTCAGGTGCATACAAATTAGTTTAATAATTATTACAGGAAAAACGCCCCTAACGTAAACAAGAAACATAATACCTACATAACCATAATATGACCTACCTATACTTAAACATAATAGGTATAGGTACCTAAATACATAAACATAATATATACCTTCCTACATAAACATAATACCTACCTCCATTTTATCATCAGAACTTGACATGGCGAAATTTCCCCCGTTATTCTTCTATTGTAAAAATGTTGAAAAGAGAACTCCGTTATTTTATTGTGAAAGGAAAATTCTTTGGGTGGAAAAATACCAATGGCGTTCTGACGACTCTTGTCACATTCCGCTACCGCCGCGCCGCTTCTCTTATTAACCAATGACAAGGTGATTGATGTCAAGGTGATTTTTTTTTTATATAAAGAGGTTTGACAGAGGGAACTGTAACTGCTATGGTCTTATTGTCGTCCCAAAATCGAAGAGAGAAGGAAGACAGGATAATAGAAAGCCAGCCGTTCCGAGAACGAACATTATCCCATCAGGATAAAATCCGCCCCGGGCGGGAATCGAACCCGCGGCGAAGAAAAAGATGAGACCCGAGTATTGGTTCAGTGTACCTCGGAATAGGTAAAATACAAATCCATTTTTTTAAAGAGGTCTTATCGTCCCGAAATCGAAGAGAGAAAGAAGACAGGATAGGAGAAAGCCAGCCGTTCCGAGAACGAACATTATCCCATCAGGATAAAATCCGCCCCGGGCGGGAATCGAACCCGCGGCCTAGCGCTTACAAGGCAGACGCACTACCAACTAAGCTAACTAGGCTGACTGGGGGACCTTAAACAGCCTGAAATTTCCCTTGCTACAGAAATGGTTTCAGGCCCCCTTGATATACAAATCCAAGTAATAGATTTGCAAATAATTCTAATCAAATCGCCGGTAAAGTTCACATCTAAATAATAGATTTAAAAATAATTAAAATCAAATCGCCAGTAAAGTTCACATCTAAATAATAGATTTAAAAATAATTAAAATCAAATCGCCAGTAAAGAACAAATCTAAATATGTAATAAATTTGCATGTAATTAGCTTGGAAGTTTTGGCATTCTATAGGGTGTTTTTTTTTAGAGGTTTGTTTTTTAAACTGCTATAAAAGACACACTATTTGAGGTATGGTCATGATGTTTTGTTTATTGGAAAGCTAAAAGTATGCCATTTAGTGTTTGAATACTAAGTTCGGGCATACGGGCCACTCGGATAGCTCGAACGAAGCGAAACATTTGGTTTAATTTTTTCTTGTTTTGTTAGCACATAATTTCACTCAATTTCCTTCCTAATTTCCCTCCACAATCGTGCGATTTTACACATTTGGATGATTTTCTTTCGGGATATGTGTAAAATCATTAGTTTATGGTGATAAAAAATAAACTTTGGAACACCTGGAAGACATCATTCACCTTTTTGCAGATATACGGCTTCAGATTATGGAAAAAGTGGTCGAAAATTGGATTTTCTAAACCGAGTTTCATTCGATCTAGCCGCGGCGCCCATTCACCCGAAATTTTATTCAGAGGTCAAACACTAAATGACAAACAATTACCTTTCAAATAAAGAACAAATCATGACCATACCTCTAATAGCATGTCTTTTATAGCGTTTTGAAAAACAAACCTCTAAAAAAAAAAACACCCTATACAGGGTGTCCCGCGAACGACTGTACAACGCTTGAGGGTTGATGCAGGACCTAAAATTATTATTGCTTCATTCATTTGGAGCTTTTTATTTTCTTCGTTAAAGCTGTTTTATGTAAAAAAAGACATGTACTTAATTAGAGGCGTGTTCTCATGGTTCAACTTTTTATTTAACATGTTTGTTTTCTTATTAGTTCAATTTTTTGTTCAAAGTTGAATGATAAGTGATGCAAGAACCATCTTTTCATTTAAATTTCCACAAAAAAAAAAGTTAGCCGTGAGAACTCGCCCCAAGATAGAAAGGCCCTTTTTGTCGAGAAGTCTTCAATCGAATTCGTCTTTCTATTCCTTCCTTCATAAACTTCGTTCCATTTTCATTTCTTATGTTGTTCACTCTATTCTCTTACCATCCGCGTAGATAAATTTAAATTGTAACTATTTTAGACTCTAGTTAGCCTCCCTTCTCCATGTAGAAGATGTAGTGATAAAATACATAAATCTTAGCTAGTGCTCTTACTATAACCGACTAGATTTGTAGATTTAGGTACCTAGTTTCAGGTTAGTTGTCACTGGAAGTAGTAGAAAAGTATATTAGAGCTTAGTTATTGAGCGTACCTCTTGTAGAAAAGTATATTAGAGCTTAGTTATTGAGCGTACCTCTTGTAGAAAAGTATATTAGAGCTTAGTTATTGAGCGTACCTCTTCTTTCAATGTAGAGAAATACTCTTTTTTTATGAATTGAGTAGAAAAAAAAGTTCCCCTTTTTTTATTCTCTAGCTAGGAAAAGCGTGTAAATGTTGTGTGTTCAATGTTGTTTTAGTTGTGTAGATTATGTAGGAGACACGTTTGGTTATGGTCCAAGAATGGGGTTTGATTGTGACTGAAGTTCAGTCAGAAATATCCTTCCGAGTAAAATAATTCTTCATATTTTGAAACAATCAAGTATTTGTTTCAAACCAAGAGCTCCAGGTGCGGAGTTATGAAGGATTTTCCGTTTTTCAACATTTTTCATACCTTGTCCCCTTAAAACGCCTTTATTTCTTGAACCAATAAAGGGATTTTACCGGTTACAAATATATTCTATTGTATACAGGGTGGATGAGTTGTACAAGTTCCTCATGCTATGGGTGCCTCATCTGTACGGTGACCTGGATCCGGATAAGGTTTCGTCCAGAGGGTTTGACCTGGTGGATTCCGATACGGAACTGTGGGATGAAGACTCGGCGAGTCCAGAACGCACGGGGAGCGAGGGCGAGGAAGATAGACTGGGAGAATTGGGCCGGGAATCGTGGGAGGTAAGAGCCTTTAATATTATTATTATTATTATTTATTTATTTATTTATTTATTTATTGTTAATCAAAGTTAAAAAATATTATGGACAAGGGAGCATGTCTACAACTCTACATTGTCTACTAAGTGACAATAGCATGACTAACAACATCAATTAGTACGAACATGGTTCTGTAGTATGCTAATTGAAAGACAACGCAGTGTCCAGCATCGCTCAATATGTCAATAATACCAATATTAGCAAGAACAAGCTCTCTACTGTAGCAATAATTGACACGTGCTGAACACAAGACAAATAATGAAAGAGCAGAGAAATCAATGGAAGAAATAAACATAACACTTGCTAATAGTATCAACTTACGTAATTGAATGTTCGCGGTAGAAACTCACCATCAGATAAGAAGTACATACCTACCTTCCGACATACATAAAAACAAAGTTCCTATATAAAAGGTGCAACGAAAGATGGAGGAAGCTATTAGGTGAGCCGAAAAGCTAGTAATAGCCCTGTACTTATTAGGTACCGATAATTCTCATAAGGTGGTTAAGCAGGTATTTGTCTATCCCCAACCATTTGATAAGTACGTGGGTAGTTGGGTACTAGACTTATCTACCTTTTGTCTAAAATCAAAATTATGCCTATAAAACTCCATCCAAATAAAAACTTTATGATATGTATCTAAAAATATTAAAACTCCCAAATAAAACATTAAATTCATTAGTACCTACCTATGTAGGTACCTAGTTACCTACCTAGATAGAGTAGATTAGGAAATGAAATCAAACCTTTTAATATTTAAATTTGCCTTGAATTTGAATGTTTTTTTTTATGAATCTCATTTTCGTTAGTACCGTTTTTCCCCCCCTGAATCTGTTGTCTCATAGCATCCCCTCAAATCTTCTTGTCTTTGTCGTAGCATCCCCCTGAATCTGTTGTCTTTCTTATAGCATCCGCAACCCCGAATCTGTTTGTTGTCTTTGTCTTAGCATCCCCTTAAACCTTCTTGTCTTTGTTATAGCATCCCCCAAACCCCTGAATCTGTTGTACTGGTCATAGCATCCCCCAGCCCGAATATGTTGTCTTTGTCCTAGCATACCCCTATTCTATCTCGCTCTCTTCTTTCTTATAGCATACCCCCGATCTTTATCTCTTCCTCTATCTCTATAGCTTGTTTCCTATCGCTTGCATCACCAAATCTGTTGTCTTTGTCGTAGCATACCCTCAACCTTCTTGTCTTTCTGATAGCATACCTCTAATATTTTCCTCGCTCTCTCCTTTCTTTCTTTGTTCTTATAGCATAACTCCGATCTGCAAATCTTCCTCTCTATCTATCCTTTCATACTTAAAGCATAACCCGATCTCTTTCTCTATGCCTATGCCTTATCTCTTATCACTTGTCCTGTGTCGTAGCATACCCTTCACCACCATCAACTAGCCCTTAGAGTTTATTGAAAACAACTAGGTTAGATTGTTTTAGAGAACTAGTGACTTTGTGGCTTGAGTTTTATCCCCCTGAATGTTACAATGCCTCTAGGGCCCTAGACGTCTCTTGCTTGCTATATTCCTCCTGCGCTAAATACTCCTACTAGAGTTTAAGTTGAGTTGATTTTCCTTTAACCTTAGCGTTTAGTTGGTTTGCTACGTGTTGCATACCTTCCCTCACAATCACACTTTTTTTTAAGAGGTTTGACAGAGGGAACTGTAACTGCTATGGTCTTATCGTCCCGAAATCGAAGAGAGAAGGAAGACAGATAATGTACGAGTATTTGATTGTTTTGATTGTTAATACCCATGTAAATAAATTTATTGATTCTCAATTTATTCCGGAGTGGGGGAGATAGCAGGGTGTTATTATGAATTCTCGATAGTTAATTATTTATTTATTCTCGATTAATCCTTTTCGATTTGGATCTCATGTAATTAAATTTATTTTTAATTAATTTAATTCATTCTTGATGAATTTGGATTAAATATGATTAAATTTTCACGTGGGACAAGGACTCTGATTGTTCTAGTTTCCCTCTATACATAAAGATAAATAAATAACTCTCAATAATGATTGATTGATTGATTGATTGATTAACAAATCAACGGGTAAAACCCATGTACAAATAAAGTTTCACTTGCCAGCCTAGTTAGTTTGGACTTTGGAGAGTAGCGCGTCTCCTTTGCAAGCGCAAGGTCGCGGGTTGGATTCCCGTCAAGGGTGAACTTTATCCTTTACACATACCTAATAGATTTTTTTTTTTTCAAGAGGTTTGACAGAGGGAACTGTAACTGCTATGGTCTTATCGTCCCGAAATCGAAGAGAGAAGGAAGACAGGACTTTTTTTCTATTTTGGGGCTAATGCTTTCATACATTAGGTTATAAGTAACAGATGGGATACACATTTAATACTTTAATATTGTATTTATTTTCATTTTGATAATGACTGTAATTTTCAATTGATTTGTTACCGTTTAATTTTTCCTCTTTCCATTTCTTTATTTTTCTTCAAATACGTGTTCGTGTAGGTAGGTTTTTTTTTCCTTGTGATGTGTCTGCCTCAGTGTTTTGGAACGTCATGCCGGCCCTTCACGCTCAGACCGTCCCTAGGTCTGAGAGACCTAGGTCTTGAGATTTTTCCGCCACACACGTCGGACAGTCTGAACGCGAGTGGCGGGTATTAGAGTCCCAATAGATCAATTTAAATGCATCGTTTGTCGAGTATATTTTTATTTTTCTCACGTTTGCTGCATTTTGGCTTGGCTTTTGTGTTTGTCTGTAATTAATATTAGTACTGTAAAGAATTGCATTTCTTTAACTACTTGTACTGTGCGTATAATTTAAGCTTCAGCTAGTAATAGTACGGTAAATTTCCAACAGATTTTTCATAGCTTTGCCGCGGGAGTGTTCGTGTTTTACAATGATCTGTTTTGGTTTCCTTTCTCTGATTTTCCCACCTCCTTTTCTTTCTCTACTGCTCCTTTGCTTATATTGTGATCTTTTTTCTCCCTTCATACAAATTTTTACTATCATTTCCTCTACAATTCCTTCTGTCACTTTTGTTGTTCACGAACATTTTGTCTTTCCTTTCTTATTTTTCCCCTTGTTTCAACCCTTCTCTAATGTTCTCTTCTCTCTTTTCCTTCTTTGATTTTTCGTTATAATTTATTAATTCCTCGCTATATTTTGACCCCTATTTCATTCTTCCTTTTTTAACCCTTTCTGTTCTTTGTCCACAATTTCAGTCAAACCTCCCAGGACGTCTGTTCGTGCGGCGACGCCCGCGGCAATCTAGTCACCTCCACCCCTCCCCCCTCCACACCTCCCAACACCTCCACACCTCCAAACACTTCTCACTCATCCACTTGTGAAGACCCGGCTACGGTACTGGATGCGGAACAGATTATCCGGAAGTTGGAAGAGAGACGGCAGAGTTCCCTGGATCATCATTGGCCCATCCCGCGGGCCTATGCCGAACAACAACAGCAGCTTAGTCAAGAGAGTAAGTACTTAGCTACATAGAGTTTTATTTATTTTATTTATGAAGTTTCCATTTATTAGCTATTCGGTACAAATCTCTCAATTACATATGTATGCAACAAATGAATGGTATACCCATCCGGTAAAGCCGGAACTGATGCCACGGATGGAGATACTTGTACTCCATCTGCGAAGATTTTTAGTTCAATAATGAAAACATGGAATAAAATAGAAGTAAAAATTCATCACTGTTAAAATTTTCTAGTGACTTTCTGTTCTCTTTTTTCCTTTGTGTATTGGCCTAATGATTTTTTTCTTTTCCTTAGGCTATTTTCCTCTCTTTATTCCTTTGTACCCTTATTTTCTCAGTAAATTTCTCTTTCCTAAATAACTTCTTCTTTTCCTATGTCTACATTCTCAGCCTCTTCCTTTGCACTCATTTGTTTGTTTGTCTGATCGTAGATTATTTTTCGGAACCCCTCTTCCCCCGTTCCCTCATATTGAGTTTGTCTCTCTGTTGTTTGTTTAGAATGTTTAGATGGAACCCTAGTGTGTGTTCTTGTGTGTTTATTTTCATTTCTAGTGTACAAAGCTACAAAGTGTTATTTCTGGATTGCCTGACATTTAAAACTAATTCTATCTATTTACTTTACAGGATATATACGTATGTAATTATTTAAATTACTATGTTTATTGTTTATCATTTTATGTACCTTCTTTTTCAGCTTTTCATTCGGGAACATCAACTTATTAATAGGTTGACACACAAAAAAAAAAAAAAAAATTACACCTCTTTCCTCTTTGGTTCAAGTTGTAAACTTTGATTGCCATAAAATTATGTGGTTCAGAAAGCTTACATACTTTACTTTTGTGGTTCCTGTGTCCCGTATGTGATTGTCCAGGGGTCCACTTATATAATTAAGCACAAGGTCTATTGTATTAATTATGTATTGTTAAACCCATAAAATACACGAGACCTTGTTTAGACTGCTGGGGTAAAGGGACTTTTTAGTCTCATTCGAGCAGGATAAACAAGGTATATTCTATTCTATTCTACTTTCCGTGTCCGCTTTGACCAATGACCGTGTCAGATACTCCTCTTCCAATATTCTGCTACTTGGATCGCCGCATCATTTGCAAACAGCAGGTCTTGTTCGTTGCAGGTAGCACCTGCGATAATAATGGAAATAAGTATCCTTGTTGGTTAGGTTCATAGGTTGTTAGGTACCTTCAAAATCTATACAGGGGTCCACTTTTGGTACCGTTCCTCTACGAATGCCTAACTGGCGTTCCAAATCCAAATGAGACGAACTCATAAAATCTGTCACTCTGACAGATATTGAGTGACGGGTACCGCCCCACTACTCGGCTTGGTGGTAGAGAGGTCACGGTTCGATGACCTGCGATAATAATGGAAATAAGTATCCATGTTGTTTAGGTTCATATAGCTTGTTAGGTACCTTCAAAATCTATACAGGGGTCCACTTTTGGTACCGTTCCTCTACGAATGCCTAACTGGAGTTCCAAATCTAAATGAGACGAGCTCATAAAATCTGTCACTCTGACAGATATTGAGTGACGGGTACCGCCCCACTACTCGGCTTGGTGGTAGAGAGGTCACGGTTCGATGAGTTTCAATTGAAATTTCAATCACGCACTATTTAGAAATTTCAAATTTTACTCTGATGCCTATGGTAGAGATAAATTACTCTGACTATAAACTACGAATGTTTAGGTAAATACTAAATACCTACGTCTAAAATAGATTCGACTAGAACCCACCTACTTTCCTCTAAAGCTAACCTAAATGTGCACACACACACACACACACACACACACACACACACACACACACACACACACACACACACACACACACACACACACGCACATCAAATCTTTATGACGTTTTTATTTCGGCCACGATTGTTTTATTGGTGATTCCCTAGTATTTTTATTTGTGGACTTTCTGAAAGTTTATGTCCACTTAGTTCATAATAAGCCTATTTATTATCCTCTTGATTATTTCTGATAAGGTCTGGTGATCTTTACAAGGAAAATTGACGAGTACCAAAATTTACATATGGAAATAATCAAAACTGTTTGGGCTTGGAATAAATTTCATAAAACAATCAATAAAATTCGAATAGTTTTGTCTTTTCTGCTAACTTTTTGCCGGGTATATTATGGTGCCAAGAATGATTCTGTATAGTCTGAATATTTTATTATGCTCTCATTATTTCAATCAATCATAGAGAGAGAGGCAGTGTTATCGTTATACTTTAATATGGTAATTTTGTTCGTATCTCATCACCCGGCAGAAAGCTGACAATCACTCACAAGAATCATCCAAATCATCATTTAACTCCAACTTGAAATCCCCCCAATCAAAAGGCAATCTCTCACCACTGACCATTTGACCAAAGTTGATGAACGGTATATTTTCATTTACAAACAATGATGTTCACGCGAAAAATTCCAAGAGCAAAGTCAACAACTCAACACTTTACAAGCGCGAACTTGAACTATTAGGTATGAATTTAATTATTTCTTCAAACGTCCGATTCCGTCAGTTCTAACTTCTAAGGCCAGACACACGCTCAGACCGTGTGACAGACGGTTGGAACTTGTGTGATGAAAAAAGCTTCAGAGCCAAGTCTCTCAAACCGTTTGACAGACCTAGATCTCAGGCTTTTTAAGCCACACAGGTCCCGACTGTCTGATGACAGATCGACGTGATATCCACTCAGCCCCGGAGGTTGCTAAAAGAATAGAGAAAGTGAGGAATGGGAGGGGGGGTACTGATCGTTCTTGGAACAGGGCCCTGACCTAAGTGGATTAGGCACCACGTGCTTCCGACCCATAATCAAAGCATCCAAGCATTAGCATCACCACCATTGTCACGAACACGATTCGAATATACAGCACCAGAACATTCCTATAAAGTTTCCTTCTAGGGCAGAAATGACTATCCATATAATGAGACAAGATACAAAAGTCTTTGGCCTTGCACTTGTATTGGCCAAGTCTGGGGTCAAGACCATTCAAACAAAACTGATGAACTGGCAGAACGTGTATACAGGATGGCGCTATCGATCTGGACATGTTCCAAATGTTGTTTCTTTTGTTTGGCGGGAAAGATCAAGATTGATTGTCTCTTGTATTTTTTAGAAAAGTCCTTTCTATTAGTACCTACCTACCTACTCTAAAGGACCATAAGAAATAAGCAAAAATAACTGTAGGTACCAAATAACTTACTAATGATTCACCTCTGTTTTTCTCGGATTTTCTCATCCATCTTCCGCTTCCCTGATTGCAAATTTGTCTTCGACCATACTGTATGAACACATCAACAACTATGGAATAATAAATTGTAAATATTACAGACCCGAAGCGTATGTCATTATTGATTTAGGAAGAACCTTACTTGAGCATTCAGTTAGCCAGCAGAGAGCCAAATAAAATTGTACTCAAGTAATCCAAGTTTTTGAGCAAAACTTTCAGATGGATATCAACGATTTGGCAGCTGTCAAGTATGATCGGAATAGGTACCTATGCAATAAAAGCTAAAATATACCTGGGTGTACCCACTTTAAGATATTTTAATTTACTTTTCCTTCCCTTGGAGGATTTGAACCCAGGACTTCTGATAGAAACAACACCTAAGACACATTTCCACCACTGACAAGCACCATGTATATTTATTATTCCCCCAATGTATTCACAACATCTGTTTTGTATTCTGTGTTTATTACTCTTTACGCGTATGGAAATTAACGAAATGTATTGTAAGGTACGATGGTACCACAAAGAGAAATAATTATCATTGAGCATTGGCTTGGATGTGTTGCTGTTTTCTTTGTGTTGGAAAATTAATGGAAAAATTAACGCTCAGTTTATTGACGCAAGTCTCAATGCACAAGTCATAACAAATGAAAGAATGATGAGCGAAAAAAAAGCATTAAACTTGAAATGCGATAAAAATTGAAACAACGATGAACATTGAGCTGGAAAGTAAAATGAAATAATTATGTTGTGTCTTCGGGGTATTTGTGAGTCATCCATAAGTAGGTAGGTATGAGATAAAAAAAAAAAAAACACAATCAAATTCAGCGAGCGTAGCAACAACCATTACAGCAACGGGGTTTCCCTTATCATTGCCAATTTTTGCAATATATTTCATGCAAGGTCATTATTCTCGATGATTGAATCATTAATGTAGATTTCTTGTTCCGGAATCGATGCACTTATCTGATAAGATAAAGAAGTAAATAGATAGATAAATACTTTCGTGATAACGATAAGAGTGGCATTATGCAGAAAAGAACCATCCATAAGGTACATTGCTGCCATGGCAAGGCATTTCCCCTTTTGGATAGTTCTTTTCTGCTCAATGCTGTTTATTAGTGTCCATGTTGCCTCTAGTTGGAGGTACTAAAGGCCCTTGTAAACTGGGTTTACAACTCATAGAAATATCGATATTTTATTTTCTGCTTTTTGACACACTCTGTATCAATATTTATGTACTTGTTTATGACTTAATTTGCATAAAACAACACTATACCATGGATATATTCATCCTGACTCTACGATAGAACAGAAAAAACCATAGCAACAACCATTACAGCAACGGGGTTGCCCTTATCATTGCCAATTTTTGCAATATATTTCATGCAAGGTCATTATTCTCGATGATTGAATCATTAATGTAGATTTCTTGTTCCGGAATCGATGCACTTATCTGATAAGATAAAGAAGTAAATAGATAGATAAATACTTTCGTGATAACGATAAGAGTGTACCCGTATTTGCAGTTTTGTTAAGTAATGTAATGTAGGTACTCTCGGACCTAAAAATGGGAAAAAATTATCTGTCTATAGATCTACTGATGGAACTGGAATTGAATTGTTTGTACCTGTAGGTAGATGACTTACCTAATAGGTACCTACTTGGGTACTTTCCTATGATCTATTTCCTTTATAAGTTGGTAAATAAATACCTAATTACTGTGGCAATTAGGTACTTACCTATTTTTTAGTGATTATGAGATAGGAACCTAGTTTTTCATTTTCCATTTTGTTTTTGTAGTTTTGATGGGCTGTGAGTAAGCGTTAGATCTAGATAAGTTGGTATAGGTATGTAGTTACCTACTCTTCGTTTTCTTCTTTTTCTTCTTCTTCTTCTTCTTCTTCTTCCTCTTTTATGTACAATGTGTTCATATTAACATGACTTTTTTCAATGTCAAGATCAAGTTCTTTGTAAATATTTGTTTATTATCTTCTTGTCTTTGTTCCTGATTCTCATACATAGTTCGTTTCTTTGCCTCTTGTTTGTTTGTTTTGTTTGGTTTACAAAATATTTTTACGTTCTTTAAATAATTTAATAGCAGATAAAAATATTTTTTATGACATCATTTTTAAGTAATAAATTTTGTGATTGTTATATTGTCATTTTAATGGTTTTAATATCTAGGTCCTCAAATGGGACAACATTCTTTTGTCATAACATTACATTTGTGAGCAATAATAATTTTGAATGAATTTTATTATTATTATTTTGCTCTTCAAATGGGAAGTAAAATTTTATTTCAATGGGCCTAGTAGTTCTTATTAATTTGTACAGTATAAAACTTAAAACTATATGTAGACGTAGGGTAAACATGTACAATGTACATAGGTAAGTTTGGGTGTACAATAATAATGAACAGTTACTAACAAGGATAGATTGTTGGGTGAAACAAAATTCTGCAATAAAATGAAAAAAAAAAATCTGGTGTGAACATCACACGACTTTCTATTACATTTGCGGAATACGTATTTGAAAAAAAAAAAAGTAAAAAAAAAAATGAAAATTTTTCTAAGTCCCGAGCCTGAGCCGCCTACGGCGGCCGATTTTTGGTCGAAAATTTCCTATCTTAAAATACTCCCCGTGTAATGAGGGATCATTAAAAAGTTTCAAAAAATTGAACTTTTTTTTTTTTGAAAATTTTTCAAAGTCCAAAATCGACCGCCTGGTGACTGTCCGATTTTTACCAAATTGTTACAGTCGCGTCCTTGTACCATACCGGGATAGCATACCAAATTTCATTGCTTTACGACAAACTGTTCTTGAGATATTTTGTTCACAACCTTTTCAATATTTTCCACGAAATGAGGGTTAAGTAACAATTACTTTGGTTAATATCTGGATGGGTGACTGTCCGATTTTTACCAAATTGTTACAGTCGCGTCCTTGTACCATACCGGGATAGCATACCAAATTTCATTGCTTTACGACAAACTGTTCTTGAGATATTTTGTTCACAACCTTTTCAATATTTTCCACGAAATGAGGGTTAAGTAACAATTACTTTGGTTAATATCTGGATGGGTGACTGTCCGATTTTTACCAAATTGTTACAGTCGCGTCCTTGGACCATGCCGGGATAGCATACCAAATTTCATTTCTCTACGATAAACCGTTCTTGAGATATTTTGTTCACAACTTCCTACTTTTTCCCATTTCAACCTGTAGTACGTACGTACGTACGTACGTACGTTACGTACAGACCATGGGCTAAAAACCACTTTTTTGGAATCAGGGGACCCCAAAACGGATATTTCCACCCATTTCCCGATTTTGAAAATTTGGACCGATTGCAATACTTTCATTACTAGTATAGCTCCGCTATACTGTAGTAATAGAAAGTAATAATAATTAAAAAAAAAAAAAAAATACCTCTACAAGTACAATACATACCTACAAATAGAGGTACCTACAAAAAATGATGATTACCTATATCCCAGGAGTAGGTAGGCACTACTACTATCTACAAACATTGATGCTCTAGCTCCAGATTCTAAATCTAGACCAGGAAATTGGCATCTCCACCAAACAGAAAAAACACTCTCTTTGTAGCGAGGAAAATTGTTTTTCCACCTCGTAGTCAATTCTGTCATCTGATTGGTTCAAGTGAAAGTGACAACCAGAGTGATTGAGAAATGAGTGTGACTAATCGACAGAGAATTGTAGCAGTAAAACTCGCCGTGATCTTATACACTAGCTAGAGGTACTGAGGAAAATGTATACATAGTAGATGGTTAGATAGGTACCTATGTACATTAGGTACCTATCTACAAAAGGTATTGTATGCCTGAGCTATACTGGTATTACCTATCGACTAGTAGGTACCTATATGGAACAATATGGAATATATTGGAAACTGGAAGTTTGCGAATTTGCTTGTCATGTGACTTAATGGGAGGTAGGTAGCTATACCTATCTAGTATCTACATACATAATATACTGTTTTCTCTATTTCGCAGAATGCAGCATTGGTTTTACAAGAAATTGAGATGTAGGTACCTCGTGTAGGTATATACCTACTGCCTTTTATTAGGGCCAAATACCACGAAGAATAAAGAACGTACGTATAATAGAAAGCTTGGAGTGTAGCGGGTCTGCCTTGTAAGCGCTAGGTGGCGGGTTCGATTCCCACCTGGGGCCAATTTTATTCTAAACAGATAAAGTTCGTTCTAGGAAAGGCTGACTTTCTCCTATCCTGTCTTTCTTCTCACTTCACTTTCGGGACGATAATACTTTAGCAGTTTTTCAACTCTATCTATCAAACCTCTTCAAGAAAAAGTGAGAAAAAATCTCTTAAGACAAACTTATCTAAAAGAAAATAGAGGTATTTACGAAAATGTCATAAAAAAGGGACAAATCTGATAAGTGAAGTGTCAAATTGTGAATATAACTTTGAGAGGAGACTTTTTTTTTCAGACATCCTCCTAACTTGCCATTTTGCTTTGCAATTTCCCGAACGACGAAAAGATAAGAGAAGGGTGTTTGAAAGAAGTTTGCAGTACAAATAAGATTTAGATGGTATAAAAAAGCGAACTTTAGATACCTCTTTGAAAGATGAGGGGAAAAAAGAAAATAATCAATTTCCCAAACGACGAAAAGATAAGAGAAGGGTGTTTGAAGGAAGTTTGCAGTACAAATAAGATTTAGATGGTATAAAAAAGCGAACTTTAGATACCTCTTTGAAAGATGAGGGGAAAAAAGAAAATAAGAGAGAGAGAGAGAGAGAGAGAGAGAGAGAGAGAGAGAGAGAGAGAGAGAGAGAGAGAGAGAGAGGAGAGAAAGTTGCTATAGAGAGAAAAGTAGGAGGGTACCTAGTTTGAGAGAATGGCAGGTGGCTGTTGTTCAATTTTAGAGGAGATGCCAAAATTATTCAATGAAGGAACTGAAGGAGGAGAGAGAGAAAGAAAGAGAGAGAGAAATAGAGAGAGAGAGAGAGAGAAAAAGAGAGCTAGAGGAGGGAGAGAGACAGAGAAAATGAGAGACAAGTGGCAGGTGGCTGTTGTTCAATGTTAGTGGAGATGCTAAAATTCCCAAGACTTTCTGAATACCTACCCTATATTGAAGCTAATAGAAGACTATCCGAGAACAATGAAGGGACTCAAGGAGGAGAGTGAGAAAGAAAGACAGAGAAAGACACAGAGAGAGAGAGAGAAATAAAGAGAGAAAGAGAGCTAGAGGAGGGAGAGAGACAGAGAAAGTGAGAGAAAGGGTGAGAAGTTGCAGGTAGTTTCAAAGCTGATGTACTCACATACAATATAGTTGTTTTGACCAAAATTAGTGGAGATGTCAAAATTCCCAACATTTTCTGCACACGAGGATAGGTACTTGTTTTACACAAGGTAAAAGAGAAAATAAAGGAACCAAGGGAACTAAAGGAGGATAGTGAGAGGGAGAGAAATTAGTGATAACAATCACTATCAACATCTCGGTGGTTTTTATTACCCATCTACTCTATAATTTGCGAAAATTGTTGCTTTTCATTTTTTCAGTCACGACATTTGAATTACAAGTTTATCACGCTAAAATATAAACATATCTTTCATAAATGCTGATATGTATGTAGTTCAGTGCTTTATATAGACTGTCAAATTAAGACATGAAGTCTGTTTATCTTAACAGTACAGTTCAATATCCAGCACAACTATACTGAAATAAAATTGCTCTTTCAAGCCATACCTATACCATAGGTATCTACATAAATATGACGTGTACAAAAATACAAAAAGACGTAAAAAAGTTAAAAACAGAATTTAATTTGACGCTGTATTTCATTTGGTTACATTCACTTAAATTATAAATTCATCTAACAGAAACATAAAATTGGAATATTGAAAACTTTAAAATTACGAAAAGACCTGATATTTTCGCCTCTCACTGAGATCCTACATGACTATTATAATTAGTACTTCAGTGAACGGTTCAAATCACTCAGAAGAAGAGCCCCATGCGGTGTCCAAAAATAAGATCGGGATCGAAATAAAATGAGCTGATTGCCCCTGTCAGAAACATGTTTGCGGAGTTTAATAAAAAAAAAAAAAAAAAAAAAAAAAACGTTAATTACCAAGGTAGCTGCCTACAGTTATTTTATCTGGAATTGATAAGCTGATAACGATTGTAAAAAATACTTAGGGGTCATTTTCAAACCATTGAAAAAAAGAACGAAATGCTTGTCAAAGACAATTATTACGGAGAAATGAGATATTGACTTAGGAAAAATACCTTTTATCTGTAATTCATGAAATAAACAATTGAATTGCATTGAGACAGAAGCGTTTCACTGCTCTTTCGAGTACTTATACTTTGGTAGGTATACCTGAGTGATGATAATAATATCATTTTCCGGAATGTTGACAAACTAAAGTATGAGGAGAGAGAGTACGTATAGCTTAGGTAAATGAGTAGGTATTAGTGGATGTGCCTAAATTTCCAATGTGTAGGTAAAGAATGAGAGGGGAAAAAGAAAAGAACAAATATCGAAGTACACTTTTATGAACGAAATTCTACAAAAAAGACAAAACTACTAAAGGAAATTTTAGAAAATTGATAAATTTGATAGAAATTATTTTAAAAAACGAGCTTCCAGAGAGATTCTATCATAAAATATTTCAAGTGCCACTTGAGTTTTGTTTACATTTTCAAGTGTTCATGTTTAGAGTGAGAGGTAAAGGGGAGGAGGTGGGAGGTAGAGGAGGGGAAATAAAATTCAATACAGAGAGGAGGTGAGTGTAAATATTGTGTGAACATAGTGTTTCCTAACACTGGGTGTCTTGAAACCTTGGTGACACGGGGTAGTCTGGGTACAAGGTGTTGGCAAAAGAGAGAACACTTTTTTTAAATTCATTAATTTCATGGTTACAGGGATAGGTAATCTAATGTGGCTGAATATAAACAGTCACCCCTAAAGGTCACCCCGTGCTGAATAAAGGTAGAAACATCACACTACCATCACGGCACGTCACGTGAGCTCACGTAAAGTGATGGTAGTGTAGCTGTCCTGAACGAGATTACCTACAATATTTGGGAAAACTTCGAACTACATCTTTCTGACTCCCCAGGAATAAGCTAGACGTAAGGTAACGGAACGTATCCGTGACGGTTAAGTGTACCGGTTTATGGAGTCAGTCTGTAAGGGTTCAACTAAAAATCACGTAAAATAGTAATCTGACTTGCTATAGGATAGAGTTCAATGAACCCGCTTGCAAGTGATACAGACTTACAGACAGATCAAATTAAACATAATTGAGTTTGCAACGAAACAGAGGGAAATGCATTACAACTTGCGTTTTTCATCTACTCTATAATTTGCGAAAATTGTTGCTTTTCATTTTTTCAGTCACGACATTTGAATTACAACTTTATCACGCTCAAACATAAACATATTTTTCATAAATGCTTATATAAATTTAAATAGTATGTTGTTTGGTGCTTTATTTAGAGTGTTGAACAGTTTAATATCTAGTACCAAAGTATTGAAATATGATGTGTACAATAATACAAAAAGACGTTTGCTTTTACAAAATTTAAAAACAGAAATTAATTTGACGCTGTATTTCATTTGGTTACATTCACTTAAATTATAAATTCATCTAACAGAAACATAAAATTGGAATATTGAAAACTTTTCATGTTTTTCCATTTATTCTTTTATTCTCAAATAACTTTTGTGATAAATTTAATACCTTTAAAATAGAATCCGAAACAGGACCAATGCCTAGAAAGAATAATGAAAAAGAACTTAATTTTTTTTCTTGCTTTTCTTAGGAATAAGGTGGAAACAATAATTTTTGAGGATGGTTCTTCCAGACATTATTGCTGACTAGGACTTTAATAAGTTAGGTGGTACCTAACTAAGTAATACCTAGGTATCTATATCAAAGCAAATAAAATTTACCAAAAACTTACCTGTTTTTTCAGACGACAACAAATCCGATTCCGCCAACTCAGATTCCTGATTTCGTCCGGATTCCCAATTTCTACTTGATACTCCCAGGGTGGGACTTGGAATAGAAAGCTGAAAATTTCCCTCACACCAAAAACCTCCCGCAAAATTCAAGGAAAATTAAATTTCACGAAAATAAAACCGCAGGAATGGAAACAATTCCATGAAAAATAAAGAAAATGTGGATTTTTTTAGAGGGAAAATTATAAAAAATAAAAAAAATCACGGACTTTTTTTTATTTTTGCTAAGAATTTTTCAACTTTTTCGCGGAAAACCGTCAGCTCATCGCGATCTTGTGTCGCGGACTCTACTGAAAGCTATGCTGTCAGAGGACCCCTGGGCCCTAGTGCGAGTTGTGCTTGTGTTTAGGTTTTCAGACGGAATGATAAGCAGAAAATGTTTGCACACAGAAGAGCGATTGCTTCGTTCTGACTCGAGACTGCTCCACTGACAATACAAATGTGTGTGATTCGGTGCGAGTTCCATTTTCAGCTACTTATGAAGATACTAGCTGCCTATTTACATGTGTAGACGCCATTTTTACTGTCACTTCAAATGAAAGCTGATTAAGTAAAAAAAAAAGCTTACCTGTATGAATGACGACAGGAAATGTAGGGCAAATATGTAAGGGAACAGTGAATCCTGGAAAGAAAAAAAAAGACATTCATAAAAGTAGCAAGGGACACTTTATTCTAAGTCCTAACTCTCCAAAACAACCACTGAACTTTTCAGATGTCTTTTCAAGTCTTTAAGTATTTGTGCTAGACATAATAAATCATTTTTTTTTTCCTTAAGTGGTACCTGAAGGTGAAGGAGTAGTAGCTAGCATTAGAACGTACCTATGTTAATAATATTAAAACTATCTATGTATCTTTCCTAGAGGAGCTCTTCCACCCAACCACTGATTAATTAATTTACTTACCTCATCATCTGAGCTATCATACTCAAACCACCGGAACCCAGACAAGAGCCCAGTGAGAATAGAGAAGACCAGAATGATGTAGTGGTACCAATGTAGGCACTCCATACGAGATAATGGTCCCACTGGAACAAACAAATAATGATGAGTTGTTAAAACTAGATTTAAAAAAAAGCTTGTCACAGAGTCCCTTGAGTAAAATCTGTACTAAATATACTGGATTTTATGCCTTGACTTGGACTTGAACCACCAAGCTCCTCCACATTCAAAGTCTATGATGCTAACAACTACAACACTGATGTTGGTTCAACAACTATGGGTATCACAAAACAGGGAGGGGGGGAGAGAGAGAGGGAAGGAGGGAGGGAGAGGGAGAGAGAGAGAGAGAAAGGAGCACTTACCACCTGCATATAAATTTTCTGATGGTTTCATTGTCGAACCATGATTATATTTATGACTATTATGAAGAACCACTGGCTTTGGTTCTAGATCAGACAGAGTGAGCTGTTTCAATGGGTCACCCTGTAGATCCTTGTTTACCTCCTGTAGGTCAATTCTTGTGGTCAGACTTTGGGGTCGGTTGTATCTTTTAATCATTTTGAGAATGTCATCATCTGAAAAGTGTGGTTAACTTTTGTTAAATAACAGTTAATTAGTGAAAAGTTCCAAAGAGCCTGAAAAGAGCCCTGTTTTCCATACAATAGTTTAAATCGACAACAACTTAATGAGTCTTCAATCAAATACTATAATATCTAGAGGGAGTGTGCCAGGCCAAGTTCCAGCCTCAACACAGTGAGAATATTACACAATACAATTTGATTTTGATACAATTTTTTTACTCCTATGAAACTTACTAAATTCAATACAGGAATAAGGCCTCTTCATTTTGGCTATTTCCCTAGCATCATATTTGCCGGAGAATTCATTTTGAATTTCTTTCAGGAAACAGATTGCCAGAGTGGTTGGATATCTGACATCAATGATAGCAATGTATGTCATCATGTCCAAGTTTTTTATGAAGCTGGAAAGAGAAACATAAAGCAAATATAACCTTAATTTAGCTAGATGTGGGGAAAACAGTAAAAAAAAAATAAATAAAAATAATGTAATGTCAGTTTTATTCTTGGTTAGTTCAGTGTTTGGTATTTGGTACAGTTACTACCTATTTGTTTACAGAAAGGTACCATTTCTCAATACTATTCTTAGTTATCTAGGTGAAAATGTAATTAATTCAGGAAAAAATTCAATATTGATTAAGGTTTGCAACTAGATACCCAAGGCAGTTTTTAAATAACTACCATCTCATATTGATGCAGGGATTTATTCCTAAACTTACTATAAATTGGAAGGTCCCAGGTTGATGAAACACTTGTTGTCTAGCTTTTTCAGATTCTTCGCTAGCAACTTCAAATACTTCTTGTGTCCATCTTGGACATTGTCTTGATTTCTTTCATCTGTACTTGATGTCAATGTTAAGCCATCTCCAGTACGCAATATAATAGCATTATGAATCATCTTGCTGGTCTATGATGGAAATTTATTACCAATCTTGTTGAGCCAACAGGTCTTATTGCCGTTACACTTGGTTTGGAAACATTTTATATTTTTATTGAAACTGTTAGAGCTTGACACTGTAGAGAACTTTATACCTAGGTGAAGTAAAAGATAAATTTTAAAAAAAGTCCTAACTAGAAGATTTCTACAAGGCCTTCTGCCGTCTGCTTTCTGGGCTGTTGCGGCGAAAAACCTTTTGCAAATTTGCACCAAATACAGGAAACTTCTGACGTTACAAAAATTTAAAATTTCGCGGTTAACTTTTGTTGATAAAATTCTTGGAGGTAAAACAGTTGACGCAGATGTGATTTGACATTTCAAAAAGTGAAGCCTTTTTCCCCCCCATTTCGCGTATGAAATTTTTACATCGTGTGAAAAGAACGTCAAAAGTAAATGCTTATTGCATATCCTGGTATTATTTTCAAGGCGTCTACATGTCAGCTGATTTTGCACTTTTCTTTTTGCAAAATGCAAAATAGGTGCAAGATTTGTTTATGTAAAGTTCTATTCATCTATTGTACTAGCATTTAACAAATTAATTACCCCTTTAATTAATTAATCATTATTCTTGTGTAATAATATTGAATTTGTAGCTTATTAGTGCAATTCGAAACGTAGACGACTCCAATTTTGTAACTTTCCTTCGAACGTGTGCTAAAAAAGTGTTTGATAATACCCTTTGAGGTTAGACTGATAAAATGATGAAATCTTTGATCCTTCATCCCAGTTCCAATCCAGTTTAAAATCCAAAGTTTCCACCCGGAAGAGGATGCTTTTTATGTGTGATAATATTCTTTTACTATCTGTGTTGTTTCATAGAATGTGGGAAATCAATGCTAAAGCTTACAGTTGAAGTTTACTAATCTTTCATCCAAGTTTTGACTACTTGTTGGTTCTTACTTTAGTTGTTACATTTTACAAAAATTAGTTCTACAAATCCTAATATGAAGAATCCTAAAGCTCCTGATCTATTGAAGAACATCAAGTATGAACATCTGTTAGCAGGAGTCACAGGTGGTGTTACATCAACATTAATATTGCATCCATTGGATCTGCTCAAAATTAGATTTGCAGGTGAGAAGATTGGTACACCTGCAAAATTTGGCACCTGGCCAATCAGATATCAAATCATTGCTAAGTACAAAATGAGTTTTCTAGAATGTCCCTCAATACCTTCTTCCATAGGTACTGTTAACTTGTATCCAAGTCTATATTTTAGTCTTTGAATTTTGGAATAACTCACTACCATATTATTGTAGCATTTTTCAAACAATTAACTTTTTTGCGTTTTCAGTGTCTGATGGTCGATCCCCAAATCCCAGCTACAATAACCTATCCAATGCTGTCCATACAATATTTAGACAGGAAGGATTCAAAGGCTTGTACAAGGGAGTTACACCCAACATATGGGGATCAGGAAGTGCATGGGGATTCTACTTTTTATTGTAAGTATTTGAGAATATAGAAAGGGAGGGGGAAATATCTTTATCCTGTGTGTCAGAAATTTTAAAGGCCACAACAAGGGCATTTTTAACTCCCTTTTTCTTGTCTGTTATAAATGAAAGTAATTCTCAGACAGACCAATATACCTATCCACTATAAGTAAATGGTACAAAAATACTAAAAAAAAAAAAAAAAAAAAAAAAAAGGTTTTATCTTGCAACATTATTCAAGAGCGTTCTCATCTGTTCACATTGCAGAGCACCTTGGAGTATCTCTCATTTGCAGCCTCCTCCAAGCTAGCAGCTGCAGTGCTCACGTATCCTTACCAAGTGATACGGGCTCGTCTCCAGGACCAGCATCATAACTACCGAGGCACTGTGCATTGCATTACGGAGACCTGGAGGTATGAGGGAGCTGCAGGCTTCTACAAGGGTCTCACACCATATCTGTTGCATGTGCTGCCCAACATATGTCTAGTTTTGCTTATCTATGAGAAGTTCACAAATAAATAAAATCCAATAATTGAGGGGCAATTGAACACTTCTTGAGAGGGCACAAGCATTATAATAAAACTATTGAGGTTGCACAATTAATTGAAATTATTGAAGGTCTGATGTTTATGGTAGGTTCAAACTGTATCATTTGCATGTGCTATCCCACACATGTCTTTGAGAAGTTTATGAAGAAAGAAATTGGGAATGGATCCCTGGGCCTGGGCGTACACTAATTATTTAGGACAATGCTGCTCCTCGGATCATGTGTGACAAGCTGTACCATGTAGAGACTGGTATCGGGTCATGTGGGAGAGACTTTGGTAGATTTTAGTTTTTTACAAATTGCGATCGAACACTTTGCGATTTTGACTTTCTGAAGTTTTTTCCTTATGTTTTTACTTATTTTCGACATTTTACGTGTTGGTTGAACTTACAAAGTGTTGTGTAGGAATAAATCTGGTATACTATGGCTTAAGCTGCCTAGAGTAGTTTAGTCTGTAATATTTCATTGCATTCAGTAGCATTTTGTATTCAGGTAGTTTATTAAAAATAAGATGAAGAATACCTTAATGGTTAAAAAATAATGTAGTTACAACTACAAATACGTACATGTAGTAATTTGTAATAGGAGTTCTCTTTATAAGAACTCTGGTCAAAATAGTACCATCTTGGAAACTCTTGTAGTTCAAGCAAGTGAAGCATGGCATGAGCCATTTTTTTAGTCATGTAATATTGCATTAGCCATTGACAAAATGGATCACGCCTTTCTCCTGGTACAATGCTACTTGGTTAAAAGATTAGAATAATTGGAGTAGGTGAAGTTATAGTTACCTGTGATGAAAGCACGATGTTGTGTGTCATGTTTTCAAATGTACCTAATAGATGTCCATACGCGTAGGTTGGAGTTAGTAGGTGAAGTTATAGTTACCTGTGATGAAAGCACGATGTTGTGTGTCATGTTTTCAAATGTACCTAATAGATGTCCATACGCGTAGTCAGTGTGGTGGAATTACTTATCAATCTAATTAAATACGTAAATTAAGCTCCTATCAGTTGTGAAAATGATGGGTAGAAAACCAGAAAGGTGACTTGACAGTCCAGTTCAACCCAATTTACCTCTACTAAATGAATTGCTAGCAGTGATTCTTTTCTTTCTTACATTTAATAAATTTTCTTTGTTTAGTTTCTTCCTAAAAATTTAACATATTTCCAGGTGTCTGTCTGCTGATGATTATTTTCCTTCAATTCTTTTTATTTTTGGCTGTGAAATTTGTAAATACACACTTACTTTCTCTCTTATAATTATCTCTGGTCAAATCGAACACAATACTAGAATTCTTCACATCAGTGGAGTAGAAAGCATTTCTTATGATTGTCGTAGGTATTTCTCAGGCCTAGCTATTTTTGTATGTCCTCTTGTTACTTAATGTATGTATGAAAATGATGGGTTTTCTGGTGACTTGACAGTCCAGTTCAACCCAATTTACCTCTACTAAATGAATTGCTAGCAGTGATTCTTTTCTTTCTTACATTCAATAAATTTTCTTTGTTTAGTTTCTTCCTAAAAAATTAACATATTTCCAGGTGTCTGTCTGCTGATGATTATTTTCCTTCAATTCTTTTTATTTTTGGCTGTGAAATTTGTAAATACACACTTACTTTCTCTTTTATAATTATCTCTGGTCAAATCGAACACAATACTAGAATTCTTCACATGAGTGGAGTAGAAAGCATTTCTTATGATTGTCGTAGGTATTTCTCAGGCCTAGCTATTTTTGTATGTCCTCTTGTTACTTAATGTATGTTTACTTTATACCAAACATATTTCTCTTGGTACTTACCTTTTTGTCTATTGTAAAATGTTCTTTAACGAATGTAGATTTAGATACCCATTAATATCCACTTGTTTATTTAATGTTTGGAGATTAATTTTCCCAGGTGTCATCACTGCTAGCTAAGTCCAAACCTTATTGTTGATCGAACTTCCATTTAATATTAAATTTTCTTCACTGTAGGGGTAACGTAAATTTGTAAAGAAATTGTTATTATGAAGAATATATGGGGTACAAAATTTTAGATTGAATTCAAATATAAATATTTTTATTAATATTTATTATATCTATTATTCAGTAAATACTTATGCCCCTTTTCTAAAAAGAAAGTATAGCCAGGGATTAGAAATCCCTGGCTATAAATCCAAAATTTTAATATTCTTGGTACTTACCTTTTGTCTATTGTAAAATGTTCTTTAACGAATGTAGATTTAGATACCCATTAATATCTACTTGTTTATTTAATGTTTGGAGATTAATTTTCCCAGGTGTCATCACTGCTAGCTAAGTCCAAACCTTATTGTTGATCGAACTGCCATTTAATATTAAATTTTCTTCACTGTAGGGGTAACGTAAATTTGTGAAGAAATTGTTATTATGAAGAATATATGGGGCAGAAAATTTTAGATTGAATTCAGATATAAATATTATTATTCAGTAAATACTTATGCCCTTTTTCTAAAAAGAAAGTATAGCCAAATCCCTGGCTATAAATCCAAAATTTTAATATTTTGTTTAAGGAACTTATAATTTTATTGTTTACAGACCTACTTTATTTTATTATCATTATTTTTTACTTTTTTCAACAGTCTGACTGAAATTTTACTTCTTGTATTTTGATGTTTCTGTGTAATAATTTTTTCATTATTTTTTCTAGTGTTAAAGCTAAGAAAATATACCTACAAGAAATATTCAAATAGTTGTTACAAACATTTCTTTTAAAATTGTAGGATATTATTTTTGCTGAATCTTCAATTCTTCAATGACACTACTATTTTCAAACTCCAAAAATAGGTTGAGGTTGAGATTTTATGTACTTATGTATCTACTTTTTTCTTTTGTAAAATTTATGCAGGCAATATATAATTTTAAAAAGTGCTTACTCTTTTAATTTGCTCAATTTTTTTCTGTTTAATTTAGTGTTTAAAATTATAGTGCCCTTATCATTTTCTTTCAATCTCCGTTGATCAAGACCATTACATTACATATCATAAAAACAAATTAAATGTAAGTATAATAGAATTATGTTTGGTTATAGAGTAAATTACATTAAACTAACATAGGCAATTTTTTTCTATGGCAAGAGGTATACCTACATTTCAATTTTTCCCCTCGGTTCTGTTTTTTTGACAAGAGGTAACATCACCTTTTTGTAATCAGGATATTTGCAAAGTGTGATGTTGCTTTCAGAAACAGCCTCCTGGTAATTTGACAATTCTTTACAGCATGCTAATATATTTTTCATTTCAGGTACGAGGGTTACAAAGGCTTCTACAAAGGTCTTAGTGTGAACATGATTCGTGTTATTCCGGCTACCATGATCACATTTGGTGTATACGAGAATGTCTCCAGCTTTCTCTTCTCTCGGAATAAACCTACCTCACCAGTTATCAACTCGTAATTCTTACCCCATCTGACTGAATACTTGTTCCGACCCCACTGGTTGTGAACTCATAAATCATATCTCTCTTGACTAGCAAGATGACTACTTTTTCACTTCAATACCTATTTTACCTCTGTAGGTATCATTTTCTTTATTTTTGTTATCCTTCCCTTAGTTGCTATTAGAATAGTTTTAACTTTAATTTGTTAGTTGATCTTAGATTCAACCTATTTTTAACTTTAATTTGTTTCACAATCTCTAAGATGTTTCACAAAAGAAATAATCAAAGACTGTATCAAAGTTTTAATATTGAAAATACCTATCTTTGGTTTCCCATTAATTAAATGTTAATAAACCCTGTTTTTGGTGATCAACACCTAGTGGATTTTGATGCACTGTTCACTCTTAATAATTTCAGTTACAACACAATCAAGACATGGATTCAACAGGGAAATACAACCAAACCTATTGGGCCGACAATGAACATGGTAGCAGCAGCCGAAGCTGGTATTCTTACTCTAGTCATGACTAACCCTGTGTGGGTGGTCAAAACAAGGTAAGAAATAATGCCCCATGGGTGTCATAATGGGAAAACACAACTCATTCTTATCACTGTTTTAACTCTTGAGAATGATTACGATTACCTACCAACCTCTTTACCATTATTGTATTGTTAATTTATAGTTGGTTATTGAAAATTCACTCAAGTGATGTCACTTCAGAATATATCAGTATGATAGGTGATGCCTGAAGCCCATAACAATGTGAAGAGACATGAGTTGAATTTACAACAGATAAACTATTGGAGATATACTTAATTTATGACATGCATGATTGTGTTTCAGATTATGTTTACAATATGCAAATGATAAAGTACCCACATCAAAACGGTACTCTGGCATGATTGATGCTCTGCACAAAATTTACTCAGTAGAAGGAATTCGAGGCTTGTATAAGGTAACTAAATACCTATAGGAAACTTCATTTGAGGTGCCTAAGCAAACAAGGGGAAAAAATCTGGTGCTCAATACTTGTCCTAATGTTATAGCACATAATGATATACAGGAAATGGTGTGTTTTAAAGTAATTAAAGTATTTTTATTTTAGCTTCCAGGATGAGACTTTTTATCTTCAGGCAAGTCCTTTTTAACTTCTACTCATAGCTCTAATATTCTATCCTAAAGTTATTCTTATAATTCTCTGGTATGTTGTTCCAGGGTTTTGTACCAGGCATGTTTGGGGTATCTCATGGAGCTGTACAATTCATGGTGTACGAGGAGATGAAATCACACTACACACAATACTATGATCTACCTCTTGATTCTAAACTTGTAAGTCTCCCTCCTTATTTGAGCTCCCTCCCACAATGATATCTAAAAAAAAAAAAAAAAAAAAAAAAAAATTTTCACAAAAATTCTGCATTTTTCCTAGGTCTGGTACACACACAGGGGAACTTGCCACCAAAGTCAATATACAAATCATCATCGACTACATGGAAGATTTTCCCGTACACAAGTTTGTTCTCTGCATCCCCAAGGTCAACTAGTTTGGAGTTTCGGAATAATTTAGCAAACTTTTGTTTCAATTAAATACACAACTCATTTTCTTCAATATGAAATAAACATCTTTTCTTTGTTTATTGAACTTTAAGTCAAATGCTAATAATTTCACAAAACAACCTAAGATATACTTTACAAACAGTAATTTTGTTCTCAAGAGCCTTGTATAGCAAGGGGAACTGTGTTCTGAAGGCATTTTGTGTAAACACTACTACCCCTTGATTGGTTATTTTATTTGTATGAGAATAGAAGGTAGATGTGAGCACAAGTCAATAGATTACAAGTGCTTAGGTAACACATCCTGTACTCTCAGGTACAGTTGAAGGTTACAGTAATATTTCTGCCTTTATAGTATTGGGTCAATGTTACCATTACTTGTTGGAAATACTATTATGTCCAAAATCAATAAGGATATGAAAAAAAAAAAAAAAAAAAAAAAAAAAAATGACAAAAACACATTTATAAAAAAAAAATAAAATTAATAAAGAAAAAAAAAAAAAAAAAAAAAATCAAGATGAGATACATGTATAAAAGACATTTAATATGATTTAAGTATGACTGTAGTCACCAGCTTGAAGCATACAACATTTGTATGGACCTCAACTACCTCCATAACATTATCGAGTGATAATCTATTTATTGTAAGTACCTACTACACATTTGGACAAATAATCCACTGTTTTCAGCAGTGGATTTATGTGAATCCTAATTATTTTAGAACCTATATATAATGATCACAAGTATTATGTAGCATTTTCTCCAAGATTCCTTTTGACAACTCCCAGCAGGATAGCATCAGCTTCTAGAATAGTCAAGTCCTTTTCAGAACCAAGGAACTTAGTAGACAGCTCAAGATCTTTCAGTATCAATCGTACCCTTGCTCCTCGTACATACTCCTCTGCATTTTTCCTAGGTCTGGTACACACACAGGGGAACTTGCCACCAAAGTCAATATACAAATCATCATCAACTACATGGAAGATTTTCCCGTACACAAGTTTGTTCTCTGCATCCCCAAGGTCAACTAGTTTGGAGTTTCGGAATAATTTAGCAAACTCAATATCCTTGGGTTCTTCGACAGGCTCTGGTGTTGTGTACTTCTCAAAGGCTTTGGCAAATCCTGATGTTTTGAGTTTATCTGTATCTTGGCTTGGTGTTTGAGGAGATTCAGTGGTGAAACACATTTTCAAAGCATTTACTTTACATGGGTGATTGAGAAATCGAGTTAAACAGGCTCTGGTGTTGTGTACTTCTCAAAGGCTTTAGCAAATCCTGATGTTTTGGGTTTATCCGTATCTTGGCTTGGTGTTTGAGGAGATTCAGTGGTGAAACACATTTTCAAAGCATTTACTTTACATGGGTGATTGAGAAATCGAGTTAGAACTGTTCTATTTAACATTGTGTAGTACCTGAGTTTAACAGTAATATACAGAGCTCTGAATACAAGTGTAGCTATCAGAAAAATTATTTTTGAGCAAAATTGCAAAACGAAAATCTATTTTCTCCACAGTCCAAGTCCACTGCAAAATTTGGATTTTGGTCTATTTCAAAATTTCGCGGGGCTGATAATGGATACAGCACAAGGAGGCTAGCGTCGATGGACAAGGTCAAATGAATTCAATGTGAAGCGTAAAAACCACTTTCACACGATGCAACAGCTAGTTGATTGCTATACAAGAAAGATTTCTCATTCCCCGATAACTCAGAATAATAATAATTATTCTGAGCCCGATAACAAAAAAAAAAGAAGTTAGCTATAGGTAGGTACCTACCTATTTTTACCAGCAAATTCTCACTAATCGTTGTGGTTATCATCCTAGATCCTAGTCCAGTGAGGAAGAGGAAGTGCAAAGTTATCGTACGTGAAGAGTCCACTTTGGAAAATCTTCCTCAAAAGTTGACAACTTCACCGCTAGAGAGCAGTCATGTACTAAAATCAGCCGTAAACATGAAACAGCTGATTAGTGTTTGAGATCTATATCCTTTGGAATATGGTGTTGTGTGATACTTTTTATTAGGAAGTTATGAAAATCTAACAAAAAGTCAAGAATAGGTAATTATAATTAATGACCGTAATTCCTAATGAGGTAAGTACTTTAATTAGTTACCAAGTTATCATCATGTCGAAGTGTAATACTTGAGATAAGCAAAGTACCATTCTACGATTCTGCTCATTCTGCCTACCTACTTGTGGTAAGACTACCTTTACAGAAATAAGCACTTGATCTTTGGATTTGAAGTAAATTATGCCTACTTGCTTATCTAGTGCAGGTACTGAAGCATAGAGTAACTTATTTTAGGACTCTTTTACCTACATTGCTCAAAACTATGCCTCTGTGTAAAAAAATCATCTTTATCTATCTATGTAGCTAACTAAAGTAGCACTTTCCTCGTAAGTGCCTACTGTCAGATTAAATGGTGTAATTTTGAAACAATTTTCAGCTATCATATTCTAGACCTGTCATTTATGGTGTTCTAAACTCAGTGATTATGTGGTACCTTTACTCTTGCTAATTTCAATCAGTACTTTTTTGCATGGGTTTTTTGGTTTAGAAATCAAATAAATATTTATTCCTTGTCATTTAAGGGACATCATTGTTAAGATTGCAAGATTTCTGTTTTCAGAAATTTTCGTTAATATTGGTAGGAGTAAAAGTACTAAATAAGTAATACCAACACTAGTTGCAGAATTTTTCACTGTCATTTGCAATTTAAATTTTTAGGATTTTAAAATTGTAGGGTATTATTTTTTGCTGAATCTTCAATTCTTCAATGAAACTACTATTTTCAAACTCCAAAAATAGGTTGAGGTTGAGATTTTATGTACTTATGTATCTACTTTTTTCTTTTGTAAAATTTATGCAGGCAATATATAATTTTAAAAAGTGCTTACTCTTTTAATTTGCTAAATTTTTTTCTGTTTAATTTAGTGTTTAAAATTATAGTGCCCTTATCATTTTCTTTCAATCTCCGTTGGTCAAGACCATTACATTACATATAAAAACAAATTAAATGTAAGTATAATAGAATTATGTTTGGTTATAGAGTAAATTACATTAAACTAACATAGGCAATTTTTTTCTATGGCAAGAGGTATACCTACATTTCAATTTTTCCCCTCGGTTCTGTTTTTTTGACAAGAGGTAACATCACCTTTTTGTAATCAGGATATTTGCAAAGTGTGATGTTGCTTTCAGAAACAGCCTCCTGGTAATTTGACAATTCTTTACAGCATGCTAATATATTTTTCATTTCAGGTACGAGGGTTACAAAGGCTTCTACAAAGGTCTTAGTGTGAACATGATTCGTGTTATTCCGGCTACCATGATCACATTTGGTGTATACGAGAATGTCTCCAGCTTTCTCTTCTCTCGGAATAAACCTACCTCACCAGTTATCAACTCGTAATTCTTACCCCATCTGACTGAATACTTGTTCCGACCCCACTGGTTGTGAACTCATAAATCATATCTCTCTTGACTAGCAAGATGACTACTTTTTCACTTCAATACCTATTTTACCTCTGTAGGTATCATTTTCTTTATTTTTGTTATCCTTCCCTTAGTTGCTATTAGAATAGTTTTAACTTTAATTTGTTAGTTGATCTTAGATTCAACCTATTTTTAACTTTAATTTGTTTCACAATCTCTAAGATGTTTCACAAAAGAAATAATCAAAGACTGTATCAAAGTTTTAATATTGAAAATACCTATCTATTGTCCTGTTTCTGCACATGTTTAAGTAGGTACCTACCTAGTAATTTTCAAGACCCTAAATCATTGTATACCAATTTTTAAGAAATTCTTTGTATACACATTTTATTATGAACCTAGTATTGATTTTCAGTATTATTTTTCTTTTATTTTTTACATAATTTAATTCCTTTGGGGGATAGGTAGGTACTAGGTACTCTCTAAGATGTCAATGGTGTATTGATATCTTTTCCCTAGCTAAAATAGTTATTTACGTAAATATCAGAGAAACAGTCAAAAAAGTAAAAACCCCTTGTTCCAATTAAATACACAACTCATTTTCTTCAATATGAAATAAACATCTTTTCTTTGTTTATTGAACTTTAAGTCAAATGTTAATAATTTCACAGAACAACCTAAGATATACTTTACAAACAGTAATTTTGTTCCCAAGAGCCTTGTATAGTAAGGGGAACTGTGTTCTGAAGGCATTTTGTGTAAACACTACTACCCCTTGGTTAGTTATTTTATTTGTATGAGAATAGAAGGTAGATGTGAGCACAAGGTAATAGATTACAAGTGCTTAGGTAACACATCCTGTACTCTCAGGTACAGTAGTACAGTTGAAGGTTACAGTAATATTTCTGCCTTTATAGTATTGGGTCAATGTTACCATTACTTGTTGAAAGTAATATTATGTCCAAAATCAATAAGGATATGAAAAAAAAAAAAAAAAAAAAATCAAGATGAGATACATGTATAAAAGACATTTAATATGATTTAAGTATGACTGTAGTCACCAGCTTGAAGCGTACAACATTTGTATGGACCTCAACTACCTCCATAACATTATCGAGTGATAATCTATTTATTGTAAGTACCTACTACACATTTGGACAAATAATCCACTGTTTTCAGCAGTGGATTTATGTGAATCCTAATTATTTTAGAACCTATATATAATGATCACAAGTATTATGTAGCATTTTCTCCAAGATTCCTTTTGACAACTCCCAGCAGGATAGCATCAGCTTCTAGAATAGTCAAGTCCTTTTCAGAACCAAGGAACTTAGTAGACAGCTCAAGATCTTTCAGTATCAATCGTACCCTTGCTCCTCGTACATACTCTTCTGCATTTTTCCTAGGTCTGGTACACACACAGGGGAACTTGCCACCAAAGTCAATATACAAATCATCATCGACTACATGGAAGATTTTCCCGTACACAAGTTTGTTCTCTGCATCCCCAAGGTCAACTAGTTTGGAGTTTCGGAATAATTTAGCAAACTCAATATCCTTGGGTTCTTCAACAGGCTCTGGTGTTGTGTACTTCTCAAAGGCTTTAGCAAATCCTGATGTTTTGGGTTTATCCGTATCTTGGCTTGGTGTTTGAGGAGATTCAGTGGTGAAACACATTTTCAAAGCATTTACTTTACATGGGTGATTGAGAAATCGAGTTAGAACTGTTCTATTTAACATTGTGTAGTACCTGAGTTTAACAGTAATATACAGAGCTCTGAATACAAGTGTAGCTATCAGAAAAATTATTTTTGAGCAAAATTGCAAAACGAAAATCTATTTTCTCCAACTCTCCACAGTCCACTGCAAAATTTGATCTATTTCAAAATTTCGCGGGGCTGATAATGGATACAGCACAAGGAGGCTAGCGTCGATGGACAAGGTCAAATGAATTCAATGTGAAGCGTAAAAACCACTTTCACACGATGCAACAGCTAGTTGATTCCTATACAAGAAATATTTCTCATTACCCCGATAACAAAAAAAAAGAAGTTAGCTATAGGTAGGTACCTACCTATTTTTACCAGCAAATTCTGTCAGAGCTCTGAATACACAATACAAGTTAGTGTAGCTATCAGAAAAAATTATTTTTGAGCAAAATTGCAAAACGAAAATCTATTTTCTCCAACTCTCCACAGTCCACTGCAAAATTTGATCTATTTCAAAATTTCGCGGGGCTGATAATGGATACAGCACAAGGAGGTTAGCGTCGATGGACAAGGTCAAATGAATTCAATGTGAAGCGTAAAAACCACTTTCACACGATGCAACAGCTAGTTGATTCCTATACAAGAAATATTTCTCATTACCCCGATAACAAAAAAAAAGAAGTTAGCTATAGGTAGGTACCTATTTTTACTAGCAAATTCTCACTAATCGTTGTGGTTATCATCCTCGTCCAGTGAGGAAAAGGAAGTGCAAAGTTATCGTACGTGAAGAGTCCACTTTGGAAAATCTTCCTCAAAAGTTGACAACTTCACCGCTAGAGAGCCGTCATGTACTTCTAAAATCAGCCGTAAACATGAAACAGCTGATTAGTGTTTGAGATCTATCCTTTGGTTTGGAGTATGGTGTTGTGTGATACTTTTTATTAGGAAGTTATGAAAATCTAACAAAAATTCAAGAATAGGCATATAGGCAATTATAATTAATGACCGTAATTCCTAATGAGGTAAGTACTTTAATTAGTTACCAAGTTATCATCATGTCGAAGTGTAATACTTGAGATAAGCACAGTACCATTCTACGATTCTGCTCATTCTGCCTATCTACTTGTGGTAAGACTACCTTTACAGAAATAAGCACTTGATCTTTGGATTTGAAGTAAATTATGCCTACTTGCTTATCTAGTGCAGGTACTGAAGCATAGAGTAACTTATTTTAGTACTCTTTTACCTACATTGCTCAAAACTATTCCTCTGTGTAAAAAAAATCATCTTTACCTATCTATTTAGCTAACTAAAGTAGCACTTTCCTCGTAAGTACCTACTTTCAGATTTAATGGTGTAATTTTAAAACTATTTTCAGCTATCATATTCTAGACCTGTCATTTATGGTGTTCTAAACTCAGTGATTATGTGATACCTTTACTCTTGCTAATTTCAATCAGTACTTTTTTGCATGGGTTTTTTGGTTTAGAAATCAAATAAATATTTATCCCTTGTCATTTAAGGGACATCAATGTTAAGATTGCAAGATTTCTGTATGCAGAAATTTTCGTCAATATTGGTAGGAGTAAAAGTACTAAATAAGTAATACCAACACTAGTTGCAGAATTTTTCACTGTCATTTGCAATTTAAATTTTTAGGTTTCATATCAGGTATTACATCATTGTTTCAGGTATCAAGGTTGAATAGGTGATGGATAGCTAGCACATAAATAGGATAGGCACCAGCTCCAAGTATCTTTTCATTAATGTCTTCTGCACCCCCTTCGTTGGAATCCTCCTCAACAGGTATAAATAACTGGTTTGATTTTTATGAAAGTCTGGAAAAGAACTGGTAAGTATGGAAGACAGAAAACTGGTATGAACAAAGTTAATAGGTAGTACAGAACTATAGACTTTGTCAGATACTGAGGCTAATGTCGTGATCCTAAATAATATTCTGATATTGAAGGTATAAAAATAATTTTTAATACCAAAAGTTTTCAATACCTGTGTAAAATCCATGTATTTTAATTTTTCAATTATATTTGCAGGGGAAAGAAGCAGAGATTATGAGGGGTTGAAGCAGCAATGTGATAAAGCACTCCATGATCTCAGTGTGCTGCGAAGGTATGTAAAATATTTTAAATAATGCTCTTGAAGAGATTTCCAAAGTGTACTTACTGAACTATTTAACCCTAGAAGGGCTTAAAGTCATGATTCTTTTCTCCTAAAAAATTCCCTTGAGCAGAATCGGGCTCAAAAACTAATCAAAAAGTTGTCTTTATCGACTTTATGTTTTGAACATTCATGTCATTAATAGTCATTAGGTCATTATAATGCACATTTTATGAAAATTCGACGAAGCTTTTAAGTTATTCCAAACAAACGAACTAACTGCAGATTTGTCGAGTTACTACTTGAAAGTTTACAGCTTACTTCCTTCATTATTCTATTACGTCAATATCTCTATCTTATCCAATAAAACCCTGATTTTCCCTCCCAAGATCAATCGGTCAATTATCTCTTTATCCTCACAGAATCCATCCAGGAGGCAGAAGTGTCCAAGAGGCGTCGTGACTGGGCGTTCTCCGAGCGCGATAAAATCGTGCTCGAGCGAGAAAGTATCCGCACCCTATGCGACAAGCTAAGGAAAGAGCGAGACAGAGCTGTGTCCGATCTGGCCGAGGCACTGCGCGATAGTGACAATATCAAGAAGCAGAAGAATGAAACCAGCAAGGAACTGAAAGTGTTGAAGGAGAAGATGGAGGCCCAGGTGGAGTTGGAAAGATATACCTAGTATAGTTCAAATTTTGTTGATTTTGTTAATGGTTCAAATGTGTAAGTAGGTAGGATATAAGTACTGAAATATGGGTTCACTTTCTTTTGTCTTCAACATTTATAGGTGTATAGCAATCTTAGCACTGTTTGGTGTAAGAAATTTATAGTAAAAGCTACTCTGGGGAGTATTTTTTTGGTTTTCTACTTTTCTCGAATTTTTTTGTCTCCAAACATGCTGTCAGAGGACCCCTGGGCCCTAGTGCGAGTTGTGCTTGTGTTTAGGTTTTCAGACGGAATGATAAGCAGAAATGTTTGCACACAGAAGAGCGATTGCTTCGTTCTGACTCGAGACTGCTCCACTGACAATACAAATGTGTGTGATTCGGTGCGAGTTTTACGAAAGGGGTTTTTTTCTACCAATTGAACCGATTTCTACCTATTGGACTGTGGACCGATCGAAAAAACAGTTAGGTAGGTAGTTTTTTTTTGTATTTTCCTAGGTCGGATATGCTATCAAAATTTTCGTTGACGTAATAAAAAATGAACATTTTCCCCGTTTACCCATTTTTTTAACAACTTTTTTTGGCTTTCTATTTGGAAAATTTCAGACATAGAAAATTCACATTTTGACCTAGGGGGAAAAGCCTGAGGCATAGGTACTGCTAGATATTAGTCCTAGGAGAATTATACGGACATCTAGTCCAGGACTGCCTGAATGGTACGTGAGCTTCGTTTTCTTGTGAACACACCAGCTTTGTTCTAATGAATAGAAGACATTGATGATTGACAGTCCTTATCTTAGTACCTACTACATTATCTTAGTGCCTACTACATTGTATGATGGACATCTAGTCCAGGACTGCCTGAATGGAACGTGAGCATAGTTTTCTTGTGAACACACCAGATTTGTTCTAATGAATAGAAGACATTGATGATTGACAGTCCTTATCTTAGTACCTACTACATTATCTTAGTGCCTACTACATTGTATGAAACTGTCAAAATTTGACATGGTTATTGAAACTCACAAGAATTCTTCTACTGAGCAATACGGCACTGCAATATTTGTCGGCGATTTTTCCGTATCCAAGGCACACAGAAAAATAATAACAATAAAAAATGTAAAAATTCTAGAAGGTTGGTACACATTTTTCTTGGCATTCTAGAGAAAAACCTCGGACTCGAAATTCAAGCGAGTTCATTGACCCCGCAGTTCAATTTCTGGTACCTGTTTGCGTGAAAATCCGCTAAACCCATATGTACATTCCGTTCTGTACATAAGGTGACAAACAGGTGTACGTAATAAGTAGCTCGTACATTTCAGTACATTTTTTCTGACGAGCCCGCGTGGAAAATCCAGTACATTGTACACAGTGGGTGAAAAACCTCTCGCCCCCCCTCCTCCCTCTCCTAGAACCTCTACCTCTCCCCCTTTTCTCTCTCTGTCTCTTTCTAACTTCAGAGTTTGATGACCGAGAGAGAGCGCAGACACAGGTTCGAAAACATGGAGGGGAGAGAAAGTGGGGAAAGGAAGAGGAGGAGGAAAAGAAAGAGAGGGGAAGAAGGAGAGAAAGAGACAAAAAGAGGAGGAGGAGGAAAAGAGAAAGAGAGGGGAGAGAGGAAGGGAATGTGGAGCCAGGAAAGAGCGGTAAAGGAGGAGTATGGAAAGTGAAAGAGAGGGGGAGGAAGAGAGAAAGGGACGAAAGGAGGAGGAGAGAGGAAGGGAATGTGGAGCCAGGAAATACTTCGATGGGGGGAGGAAGAGAAGATGGGAAGAAGAGGGTGGGGGGAACAATGTCTATAGGGTGAAAGGGAGGGAATAAGAGGGAGAATAGGGAAGCGTGAAGGGGAGGTGGAGAGACGTGATGTTTGGGAGGAAGAAGAAAGAGTGGCGAAACAGGAAGTAGGGTTAAAACGAAGGGAAACTCAGAAGAGAAAGGAGAGAGCCCCAAAGAGAGTTGGAGGAAAGGGGAAGAAGGAAGTAGAGAAGGGAAGGAAAAGTAAGAGAGAAGAGGAAAAGTAAGAGATTTATGGGATGGGAAAAGTAAGAAGAAAGCGTGGAGAAACAGGAAGTGGGGTGATAACCAAGAGAAAGGAGAGAGCTCCGAGGAGAGTTGGCGAAAAGGAGAAGAAGGAAGAAGAAGAAGAAGAAGAAGAAGAAGAAGAAGAGAAGAAAGGGAAAGTAAGAGAGGGGAGGAAAAGTAAGTAGCTCGAAACGAAGAAGAGTAAGTTTGGGGGTACAGTACAAAAGAGAAGCAGGTTTTGGGTAGAGTAAAAGGGAGGGGGGTAGGTTGAGAGGTAAAGTACAAGGGAGGGGGTGGAACGTAGAGTACAAAGGAGGGGAAGGGAGTGAGAGGTAAAGGGGAGGGGATGGGAGGTAGAGGAGGGGAAATGAAATCCAATACAGAGAGGTGAGTGTAAATATTGTGTGAACACAGTGTTTCCTAACACTGGGTGTCTTGAAACCTTGGTGACACGGGGTAGTCTGGGTACAAGGTGTTTGCAAAAGAGAGAACACTTTTTTAAATTAATTAATTTCATGGTTACAGGGATAGGTAATCTAATGTTGCTGAATATAAACAGTCACCCCGTGCTGAATAAAGGTAGAAACATCACACTACCATCACGGCACGTCACGTGAGCTCACGTAAAGTGATAATAGTGTGGCTGTCCTGAACGAGATTACCTACAATATTATGGGAAAACTTTGAACTACATCTCCCTGACTCCCCAGGAATAAGCTAGACGTAAGGTAACGGAACGTATCCGTGACGGTTAAGTGTGCCGGTTAATGGAGTCAGTCTGTAAGGGTTCAACTAAAAATCACGTAAAATAGTAATCTGACTTGCTGTAGGATAGAGTTCAATGAACCCGCTTGCAAGTGATACAGACTTACAGACAGATCAAATTAAACATAATTGAGTTTGCAACGAAACAGAGGGAAATGCATTACAACTTGCGTTTTCCATCTACTCTATAATTTGCGAAAATTGTTGCTTTTCATTTTTTCAGTCACGACATTTGAATTACAAGTTTATCACGCTAAAATATAAACATATCTTTCATAAATGCTGATATGTATGTAGTTCAGTGCTTTATATAGACTGTCAAATTAAGACATGAAGTCTGTTTATCTTAACAGTACAGTTCAATATCCAGCACAACTATACTGAAATAAAATTGCTCTTTCAAGCCATACCTATACCATAGGTATCTACATAAATATGACGTGTACAAAAATACAAAAAGACGTAAAAAAGTTAAAAACAGAATTTAATTTGACGCTGTATTTCATTTGGTTACATTCACTTAAATTATAAATTCATCTAACAGAAACATAAAATTGGAATATTGAAAACTTTAAAATTACGAAAAGACCTGATATTTTCGCCTCTCACTGAGATCCTACATGACTATTATAATTAGTACTTCAGTGAACGGTTCAAATCACTCAGAAGAAGAGCCCCATGCGGTGTCCAAAAATAAGATCGGGATCGAAATAAAATGAGCTGATTGCCCCAACAACTAAATGCAAAAATCACCGAGAAAAAGCTTTAACTAGCGAGTCTAGTTAGTTTGGAAGGTAGCGCCTTGTAAGCGCTAGGTCGCGGATTCGATTCCCGCCTGGGGCGAACTTTATCGAATAAGGTTCGTTCGTTATGGGAACGGCTAGCTGTCCTCTCTTGGGTTTGGGGACGTTAAGAACAAAGACCTCCGTTGTTACAGTCCCCCCTATCAGACCTCCTCAATAAGAAACCTGGAGCTCGCTTCGTTCCACCATTCATTATACCAAGGACTGAGGTTTCTTAGAGACCGTACTCCGTGTCATAGAAAACAAATTGACCAACAAACTAAATGCAAAAATCACCGAGAAAAAGCTTTAACTAGCGAGCCTAGTTAGTTTGGAAGGTAGCGCCTTGTAAGCGCTAGGTCGCCGATTCGATTCCCGCCTGGAACGAACTTTATCGAATAAGGTTCGTTCGTTCTGGGAACGGCTAGCTGTCCTCTCTTGGGTTTGGGGACGTTAAGAACAAAGACCTCCGTTGTTACAGTCCCCTCTATCAGACCTCAATAAGAAACCTGGAGCTCGCTTCGTTCCACCATTCATTATACCAAGGACTGAGGTTTCTTAGAGACCGTACTCCGTGTCATAGTGGCTACATGCATTCCGGCTGAAGTGGCTATATTGATAATAATGAGAACATCGTCCGTGTAGGGAAACATGAGATATGTGGAGAACAGAGAGGAGAGGAGGTTGAAGTGGAAGAAGTATTTCCAACTCTGGTATCGGGCTTTGATTAGGAACAAAATCTGAAACCCAAAATGAACACAACAATCGTGAAAACCTGGGTTTATAATAAAATTTATAAACTAACCTATAACGAACATTTAAGTGGAATAAATGGAGGAAATAAAGGTAATATGTTCACAAATTTTCCATTTATAATAAAATTTATAAACTAACCTATAACGAACATTTAAGTGGAATAAATGGAGGAAATAAAGGTAATATGTTCACAAATTTTCCGATTTTTAAATTTTGATAAAAAACCATTTTCAGCTACTTATTTATTGCCTCTCTTTTTATTACCTATTATTTTTATCAAGTCATTTGTTAGATTGCACTGTTATTCCTCAATTTGACCATTTTGTGATTTGTAAAATAAACGTCATACGATAAATAAATTCAGCTACTTATGAAGATACTAGCTGCCTATTTACATATGTAGACGCCATTTTTATTGTCACTTCAAATGAAAGCTGATAAAGTGAACAACAGCTTACCTGTATAAATGATGACAGGAAATGTAGGGCAAATATGTAAGGGAACAGTGAATCCTGGAAAGAAAAAAAAGACATTAATAAAAGTAGCAAGGGACACTTTATTCTAAGTCCTAACTCTCCAAAACAACCACTGAACTTTTTAGATGTCTTTTCAAGTCTTTAAGTATTTGTGCTAGACATAATAAATCATTTTTTTGCCTTAAGTGGTACCTGAAGGAGTAGTAGCTAGCATTAGAAGGTACCGATGTTAATAATATTTCTCTCTCCCTTTTATTAATTAATTTACTTACCTCATCATCTGAGCTATCATGCTCAAACCACCGGAACCCAGACAACAGCCCAGTGAGAATAGAGAAGACCAGAATCATGTAGTGGTACCAATGTAGGCACTCCATACGAGATAATGGTCCCACTGGAACAAACAAATAATGATGAGTTGTTAAAACTAGATTTATCTAGAAGGGTAGATGTGAGTAAATTTTACTCACAGCTAGTTTGTTTTCGCAATAATTCTAGTTTTTTATATAATAAAAATAATGTTTTGAACTTGAAACATATCTATTTTATATTCTGCATCTTATAGTCATAAAACCCAGGTGGAGAAGGAGTCGAGAATGTTGCAGCTACATTCCGTGTCGCACAACTACAGTCATGACTCTGCTATTGATACTGATCTACAGGTAAATTGATGGTTCTGGGTTCGAATCCTTGGCCAGGGCGAAAATTTTTGCACGAAACGTTTTCTTAATGTCTAAGAATTTGCCTTGAAGTAATGTTAAAGCGCTTCTGGAAGTCCAATCTTCTTTAAGTAAATAATCATTAGGTAATGGAATGTGTATGAGTATGACTGTAGAAACCTGTCCCCTCCTCAATCGATCTTGAAAATTGGCTCAGCCCGTTGATTTGTTTAAATTAAAATAAAAAAAAAATCCAGTTACTTAGATCTCGAATCATTTTGTGTAAGTTCTGCATACACTATGTGCATTGTGAAATAAGTTTACATAAATTGTCTGGTACCATTGAACCACCAATTACCTAGGTATTTATTTATTTCACAGGAATGGGATACGGAAGTGCTGGATATGAACTTAACCAATCTATCACCCAATGAGGCTCTCGGCTTGGAATTAGTAGGCGGTAGAGATGATCCCTTCTATCCCAATGACAGCAGTATCTATGTGTCTAACATAGTCAAGGGTAGTGTGACAGATGGCAAACTCAAGTAAGTAAGATGAAACTTGTTTGGAGAGTTTATTATCCAAGTAGGAAAACAGAATAACATGAAAAGGTATATTCATCACCAGAACTTAGTTCATCCGATTTTAATCGAAGGAGTTAGGTTGAAGTTTAGAATCGATTGTACTAAAGACTATTTTTTTACTTTCTATTACTACAGTATAGCGGAGCTATACTAGTAATGAAAGTATTGCAATCGGTCCAAATTTTCAAAATCGGGAAATGGTTGGAAATATCCGTTTTGGGATCCCCTGATGTCAAAAAAGTGATTTTTAGCCCATGGTCTGTACGTAACGTACGTACGTACGTAACGTACGTACGTACGTAACGTACGTACGTACGTAACGTACGTACGTACGTAACGTACGTACGTACGTAACGTACGTACGTACGTATATATGTACCTATCTATTGTCCTGTTTCTGCACATGTTTAAGTAGGTACCTACCTAGTAATTTTCAAGACCCTAAATCATTGTATACCAATTTTATTAGGTACTTTTTACTTTCCTTTTATATTTCATTTTATATTTTTTTTTTCTACTGTATTTGATTGTTGTTTGTGTTTGTTTAGTTTTAGTGTATTTTTTTCGATTGTCATTTTTGTATAAAGGGTTAGTCCCGTAAATAAATAAATAAATTCCTTTTAGAAAAAAAGTAGGTATATATTGCTTGACATTGAAATGGAGGACTTTTCTAACAAAAACGAAGTGTGTGTGGAGTTAAGTATGCAGGATTGTAGAACGATTGCACCCTAGGTAAGTAGTTCATGAGCCTTTTGTCTCCCACTCACCTCATGAATTATTTTTTTAGAATCAATAAAACTAGAATTTACATTTTAATCCATTCTCTGATATTTACCATTCTTGTCCAATCCATTTTCAGGAAGAGGTGGCCCGCATCAAGAAGCAATGTGAAGATATGAACCAAGAGAAGAACACTGCCCTGAGAGAACGCAATGGGTTGAAGCAGCAGTGTACAGCAGCCATTAGACAGTGGGACATAGCGTTGAGAGAAAGGAACGAGTATCAGGAAGCCCTTGCTAAGGTAAGGGAAAAGGCCTCATGCCATTAAAAACATCAGACTCTTTCATAAGGTTCTAGTGTTTGAGCAGGTTCAGATTCAGTGCAGGTCCATATTCTGACGAGAAAATCATCGATTTGTGCCATACCTTCAAATTAAACTGATACATAGGGCAAGGTAAACCTTTACCCTTGACAGATAGAGTGTGCCTATAGGCATATGTCCAATTCACTTAGAGCAGGGTTTACCAGATCAGAATTGAGATCAATCTAGGATTGAGCCATAATTAATACCCAGTTCAATCCAGAATTGAAGTCAACTTCGACTTCGTAACACGCGATGTTAATTTTTTAACCCTCTCGGTTCTCTTGTCCTCAGGTGCAACAGCAGCACGAAGACGCAGTCAAGGAGATCAATACGGCCATGGCAGTCACAAATTACCTAGATGGGGTTTATAATGGTTAAGACCAAATTAAGGAAAATAAAATTGGACTCAGAGGCAATAGTCCTAAACGAAAATGGACGCGGCACACAAGGGATCAAAAGAACCGCATTAACAATAATAATTATACTCCGAGGAGGAAAGAGACATTTTCATGTACTCACTTATTTGTCTAAATTTTTAAAATAAAGAGTACAAGGACCATAGAACGGATATATCTCCTATTTCCATTGAACTCTCACGAATATGTAACATCACTGGGTTTTACCCGTTGATGTTGTTAATCAATCAATCAATCAATCAATCAATCAATCAATCAATCAATCAATCAATCAATCAATCAATCAATCAATCAATCACTGTGTAACTACCAAGGTTTTTAGTGGTGGGGTTTTCACCAATCAAATCTTCTTCTTCCCAGCCTTTTCCTAATTAAATAGCGCCGGCGTTTTACCAATCAAATACTAGTAAATAATACCCACTCTCTTTCTCAGCTTCAGCTGAACAACAGCTACGACCACGGTCTGACGTTAGAGTCAGGTCTGTACATCTGTAAAATCAGTCCCGGATCTCTGGCTGCCAAGGAGGGGAGCCTAGCAGTGGGGGATCGCGTCCTGTCCATCAACAACCGCACAGTGGACGGTCTGTCTTCGGCACGAGAGGGGATGGCCCTACTGAGTGATAGTCCGGATGTGTTGACCATTACCACACTTAAACCTACGAGTCTGGGCGAGCATTCTCCCCGCGTACATCGCAAGAGTGTGAACAGTAGTACACAGACTATGCCACTGTATGTCAGGTTAGTTATTGATGGGGGCTTTCAGGGAGACATTTTAAGCCAATTCTATATATCTCTCATCTATTATATTCAAGTGGTGCTCGTCAACTTCTTGGTCACATGCATCACTTTTAAGCCAATTAAACATGGCTAGAGATCATTACCCCGGTGTGACAGAAAAAATATCCTTTCTTTATCACCATTCGGCTACAGCTGAAGCCGCAACAACAACAACAACAATAGCTCCATATAAGTTTTATTCCTGTGTAATTTCAGGTACGGGGATCCCCATATCCTGACCTTTCTTTTATTTAAGGACATTAGGACCGCCGTTGTTACAGTTATTTCGATGAACCGTAGTAAAAAAAACTGCCCCCTTCTGTTCTGTATCTTTTCTTATGATGATTTTCTTATGACTTATGAGAGAGTCACGACTTCGGTGTAGATTTCAAGAGTGAACTATTGTCCAATCAAAATTGGTACACCCATTTTAGATACATAACCTTGTTGAACCATCAAATAATTAACAACTCATTCTGATATTTCCACAGAAGAAAACCCTGTCCTATCAAATAGAAACCCTCAAACGAGAAATAGCCTCCCTAGAAGGGTAGATGTGAGTAAATTTTACTCACAGCTAGTTTGTTTTTGCAATAATTCTAGTTTTTTATATAATAAAAATAATGTTTTGAACTTGAAACATATCTATTTTATATTCTGCATCTTATAGTCATAAAAAAATCACTCTTTTTTAATGGGTGAGTGAACATTACGTCTACCTAAAAAAAAACACCTAAAAAACAGGCTACATTTTTAGGGTTAAAGAAGTACCTTAATTTTCCTCCATAGGTTGAGTTTTAATTTGTGTCACCTGCATTGACATCTATAATAAAAGAGAACCACTAAATTTTTCCACAAATCATATTTAAAGAATGGAAATTAATACCTACCTTCCTAATAAATTGCTTTCCAGGCAGCACAATGAGACTGTACGGAGGGGAGACCACACTCTCAAAGAGTTGGAATACTACAGGGGGCAGCACCAGGCTGCCATGGCACAGTTAGAGGCTGCAGCACAGGAAAGCTCAAGTCTCCGATCCAAGTACTCAGATCTTATATCGGACAAACAACGGCTTGACAGAGAACTGCTAGAGTTGAGATCAGGATGCTGTACTCAACCAGTAAGTTATGTGGGATATGGTTGGAAAGAACTGGGATATACCTACTTAGTTGGAAAGATATACCTAGTATAGTTCAAATTTTGTTGATTATGTTAATGGTTCAAATATGTAAGTAGGTAGGATATAAGTACTGAAATATGGGTTTACTTTCTTTTTTTGTCTTCAACATTTATAGGTATTTAGCAATTTTAGCATTGTTTGGTGTAAGAAATTTATAGTAAAAGCTACTCTGGGGAGTATTTTTTTGGTTTTCTACTTTTCTCGAATTTTTTTGTCTCCAAACTTTACTTACCTAATGACTTATTTATTTTATTTTCCCAGGAAAGTGATGATGCTGGGAGTGCTGACTCTCTCAATCAACACTACATGAGTGCCCTCAACAAATATGAAACTATCAAGGATGAGTATGATGCTCTAAGGAAGAGATTTGATGATCTTATCAATACTCATTCTACAGCTGTGGATAAACTGGAGTTAGCTCAGGTGAGAGAGTAAACAAGTGTCTAAGGTTGTTGTTGTAGCGGCTTCAGCTGTAGCTGAATGGTGATGGCAGAATTAATGACAGAAGTGGAAGTGTCTAACGTCACACATATGAGTGTAGCGGCTTCAGCTGTAGCTGAATGGTGATGGCAGAATTAATGACAGAAGTGGAAGTGTCTAACGTCACACATATGAGTTAATCCACTAGATTTAAGTGTAATCTCAAATTGTGTCCTGGTGGTCGTAAGGAATTAATGAATGCCATGAGATATTTAGTAGGTATATTGCTTGCCAATGGAGTGGGAATACCTAGTATAATTCCTTTTTGAAAAAAAAAAAAGTAGGTATATTGCTTGACATTGAAATGGAGGACTTTTCTAACAAAAACGAAATGTGTGTGGAGTTAAGTATGCAGGATTGTAGAACGATTGCACCCTAGGTAAGTAGTTCATGAGCCTTTTGTCTCCCACTCACCTCATGGAATTGTGTCCTGGTGGTCGTAAGGAATTAATGAATGCCATGAGATGTTTAGTAGGTATATTGCTTGCCAATGGAGTGGGAATATCAATGCCTAGTTTCGCGCCGACCCCTGTTTGTGACTAGATCTTAGTGTAGATGCCAATAGCCTTCATGTACATTAGTGTCGAATCAATATTGGCAGGGTTGTTGTCAAGGGTTGGTGGTGAGGGGAGGGAGGAGCGTGATTGGAGGTGAGTGGGGCAATTGAAAATATGGTCCACGGTTAGGGTATCACCGCACCCGCAGGTGGGTCGAGGGTCTCTCTTGAATAAGTGGTCATGAGTTAGATTAGGTACTTTTTACTTTCCTTTTATATTTCATTTTATATTTTTTTTTTCTACTGTATTTGATTGTTGTTTGTGTTTGTTTAGTTTTAGTGTATTTTTTTCGATTGTCATTTTTGTATAAAGGGTTAGTCCCGTAAATAAATAAATAAATTCCTTTTAGAAAAAAAGTAGGTATATATTGCTTGACATTGAAATGGAGGACTTTTCTAACAAAAACGAAGTGTGTGTGGAGTTAAGTATGCAGGATTGTAGAACGATTGCACCCTAGGTAAGTAGTTCATGAGCCTTTTGTCTCCCACTCACCTCATGAATTATTTTTTTAGAATCAATAAAACTAGAATTTACATTTTAATCCATTCTCTGATATTTACCATTCTTGTCCAATCCATTTTCAGGAAGAGGTGGCCCGCATCAAGAAGCAATGCGAAGATATGAACCAAGAGAAGAACACAGCCCTGAGAGAACGCAATGGGTTGAAGCAGCAGTGTACAGCAGCCATTAGACAGTGGGACATAGCGTTGAGAGAAAGGAACGAGTATCAGGAAGCCCTTGCTAAGGTAAGGGAAAAGGCCTCATGCCCTTAAAAAAACATTAGACTCTTTCATAAGGTTCTAGTGTTTGAGCAGGTTCAGATTCAGTGCAGGTCCATATTCTGATGAGAAAATCATCGATTTGTGCCATACCTTCAAATTAAACTGATACATAGGGCAAGGTAAACCTTTACCCTTGACAGATAGAGTGTGCCTAAAGGCATATGTCCAATTCACTTAGAGCAGGGTTTACCAGATCAGAATTGAGATCAATCTAGGATTGAGCCATATTTAATACCCAGTTCAATCCAGAATTGAAGTCAACTTCGACTTCGTAACACGCGATGTTGAAGTCAATTTTTTAACCCTCTCGGTTCTCTTGTCCTCAGGTGCAACAGCAGCACGAAGACGCAGTCAAGGAGATCAATACGGCCATGGCAGTCCGAATGAAAGCCACTAAAGATCTAAAGCGACTGACTGAGGAGCGAAATGCCGCTATGCAAGAGTACAGTCTGATTATGAGTGAACGGGACAGTGTACATAAGGAGATGGAGAAACTGTCTGAAGATCTAACGCAGGCAGTGAGAAAGATTAAGACCTTGGAGATGGAGAACAAGGAGTTAGTGGAGGATGTGAGTAAACAGTTAAAATTTCATTACATTTAGAATGTACCCTACTTTGTACGCACTAGTTTGCGGCTTCGATTCGAGGCAGACTTTATCCCACACACCTAATGTGCGTTCTTGGATCGGCTGACTTTTCCATATCCTGTCCTTTCTTTTATTTAAGGACATTAGGACCGCCGTTGTTACAGTTCTGTTATTTCGATGAACCGTAGTAAAAAAACTGCCCCCTTCTGTTCTGTATCTTTTCTTATGACTTATGAGAGAGTCACGACTTCGGTGTAGATTTCAAGAGTGAACTATTGTTCAATCAAAATTGGTACACCCATTTTAGATACATAATTAACATCAAATAATTAACAACTCATTCTGATATTTCCACAGAAGAAAACCCTGTCCTATCAAATAGAAACCCTCAAACGAGAAATAGCCTCTGCCCTTCACGATAGAGACAAAGCTCTCAAGGAATGTAATGATTTGAGAGAAAGATTTGGAGAGTTCACTGCAGCCAAAGAAGAATGCCAAAGAGAAGCGTTTCATGCCCGCTTTGAATATGCTATGCGGATGGGGGAGAGGTGAGTCATAGAGAAAGTCCGCGGGTTCGATTCTCGGTCCCGACAAAACTTTTTGTTTTGGAGCAAAGCCTTAGTTATTATTACTGTGGAAGAGTTTTAGTGGCAGTCCTCAAGGCGTAGTGCTCTTCAGCTAGTTTGATTGATAATTTTATAGCATATCCTATCTCATCCTGGCTAGGATTGATGGTAGGTAACCATTTGTATAGTGTGGACTTCAGGGATTTTAATTCGAAGCCTTCTGGCTGTGAAATCACTCCTTATTCCAAACACAGTTGGAAAAAAAAACTGACTGCCGGGAATCAAACCCGGAACCTTTGGTGTATACCTATTCTGATAGCTACTCGGGCACAGAGATTTCTTTAGAAAACCAGTCAATCAATTCTACTTGACCTTGTTAATTCTTCAAAAATAAGGACAATAAATGTAAAATCTGTCTTGCTGTGATTTTCCTCTGCAGAGATTCCAGCAGAAAGGAAAGAAATGAAGTAGAAGCTGCCTCTATGGATCTGTTTGGAAAGTGTCAGAAGGAGAGGATGGACAATTTGGAGGTCCACGTATATATTTTGCATGCTACCTAACGCTTAACCCGGTTTTAGACAACGCGAGTCATGAGTTAGGTAGACAAGAATGTCCGATGATATAACAAAGAGCTAGTCCACATATATCTTTTGTATGCTACCTAACGCTTAACCCGGACCGTGTACTCGCATCATGTGAATCCAGCTTTACTTACAATCTTGAGAATTTTTACTGCTCATTCATTTGTGAAAGTCCCTTTTGTTCGTCACCTAACCCATAGGCATTTACCTGCGGGCACTTGGGTACTTACTAAACAAGGAAAGTTCATTTCAATCAATTCACCATTAAAGTTATTTTCCTTCCCCCACCCCCCTGTTCGATAAACTCTAATTTACTCAAGGTTTGTACACGGATTCAAGGTTTGTTTGATTTAGCTTATGCCTTAAGCCGACAATTTGGACCAGGCAAACCAGGAGATAGATCGGCTGAGGAAACACACGGATAAATTGCAGGCGGAGTTGCAAGGTGAGAAATTGAACCTGTACTTTGTAAGAAGGGAGTTCTTCTTCTACTTGAAATAACGAAATAATTTTCGTGAAATGAAGTAAAGTCATGATTCTTTTCTCCTAAACAATTCCCTTGAGCAGAATCGGGCTAAAAAACCAATAAAAAGTTGTCTTTATGGAGTTTATGTTTTGAACATGTATGTCATTAATAGTCATTAGAGGTCATTATAATGCACATTTTATGAAAATTCGACGAAGCTTTTAAGAGTTCTTCCAAACAAACGAACTAACTGCAGATTTGTCGAGTTACTACTTGAAAGTTTACAGCTTACTTCCTTCATTCTATTACGTCAATATCTCGATCTTATCCAATAAAACCCTGATTTTCCCTCCCAAGATCAATCGGTCAACTATCTCTTTATCCTCACAGAATCCATCCAGGAGGCAGAAGTGTCCAAGAGGCGTCGTGACTGGGCGTTCTCCGAGCGCGATAAAATCGAGGTACTTACTAAACAAGGAAAGTTCATTTCAATCAATTCACCATTAAAGTTATTTTCCTTCCACCCCCCACCCCCCTGTTCGATAAACTCTAATTTACTCAAGGTTTGTACACGGATTCAAGGTTTGTTTGATTTAGCTTATGCCTTAAGCCCCAGTTAGCCTTCGTATCATGAAGGATGATCAGCAGATATAACTAATAACTAAACAAAGTACAGCAGATATAACTAAACAAATGAAACAATAGATTATAAAAGTTCATCTTATCACACTTTCATTCAAGTAGGATTTGGCCACGTGTTTTGAATATTATCACACTTTAAGGTACCTAGACAAGGTGTTCAACTTCAAATTGGCCCATAGGAGATCATAACTAAGGCCCATAACTCCTTAACTGTAAGTCGGACAGTTCTGAAAGTTCTCGATTTCTTGTTCAAAGATTTATAATATCGAATTTACAGTTTTGTAGTATGTTTATCCTTAACTGGGGACTTTTCTGAGACTAAAAACTGATTTTAGGCAGTTTCAGGTTGATCACTCAGTAAGTGTGAAAGAGCAGGTCATAAACATGTAACTGTGTGTATTTTGGTGATAAGATTTGGGTAATATTTTTCACAACAAATGAGTCCCAAGATAATATTGACGTACATTGCGAGTTCAAATATTGACTATGGGCTTGATAAGTGACAAAATATTGAACCGAAGGACCAATTTAGTACAAAGGTAGAAAGGTCTACAATTGAAAGGTCGAGGGTTCAGTGTTAGTTTAGAGGTAATACTCTATCCAAGAACAATGTTGCTAAAGATCATAAAATGCCAATTCTAAAAGGTCACAAGAGAACCATTCTAGGTATCTAAGTTGATTGAAAAATGATCCAAATGGACAAAATTATCCTATACCTTAGCTTGCAAGTCAGTAATGTCATTGTACCTAAGAAATGTCCTCAAATTATTAGGAGCACCACAAAGAAATGTCCTCAAATTCTAAATATTATTTGCAACTAACTAACTAACTAACTAACTAACTAACTAACTAACTAACTATTCAAGCCCATGTCATAATTTGGATGTGATTTCTTATCTCAGGTGATCGACAGCTACCACACCAAGCATGCTGGCCGTCACAAGAGAGGCAAAGAGTTGGATAAGAACGGTGGTACTTGGCCTAAAGCTAGGAGTGGACCTGTTATTGAGAATGGTACTGGGACTATACTGCACCCCAGGCGACACAAGGAACGGCTGCCTTTGAGTGCACTTCTCAATAATCCTCCCAGCTATAAGTAAGTAACTAACTTGGCTTAAGTTTTCAAAGATAAAGGAAAGTTCAAACACATTAATTCCTTTTTATTGGAATTTCATTTTGAGACATTAAACACACTGAATTTAATTTATAAATAAAATGAAATTAGATTTGTTAGGTTTATATTAGACATCCTATGTATTAACATTATTCTTACCGTTTCTATTATTACTGGATACTAGGTATTTGTGAACACATTAATTCCTTTTTATTGGAATTTCATTTTGAGACATTAAACACACTGAATTTAATTTATAAATAAAATGAAATTAGAACGAGAGGAGTTACAATTTTCTGAGGATGTTAGAATGATCAAAAAGGGTTATTGTAGGATATACGTTGACAGTTTTATTATGTTCGGGAACAAAGTTTGAGAAATGGCGAAATAATTCGGAAAGGTCGAAACAATAGGTGTAAATTAGAAAGAGAACAGAAGATAAAAGAAATTGACAGGAAATTTTGTTTAACTTAGTGGACAAAACATTGGGAGTAGGAAATGTGCCGGGAAGATAAGAAACATAACAGTGACAAGTTGGAAGGGGTGTTAGAATGATTTGATAATTTCTGCGGATTTGTTGCCGAGGAAATTGGTTAGAGAACTCTGAAAGGAAGATGAAGAAGAACAAGAAGAATAAGAATATAGGATGGGAAGAAGAATATAGGATAGGGAGAAGAAAAAGAAACAAGAGGAAGAAGAAGAAGAAGAAAGAAAAGGAAGATGAAAGTAGAAGAAGGACATAGAGGTGGATTTACAAGACATAGACTATAACAGACAGAAGGAAAGAGAACGTTTTCATAACGAAACCAAGCACTTCCAAGTTTGTGAATTGAAACTCAAATTCGAAACTTTGGAAAGTGCTGCCCCGGCGCTCTTGCTTTTCAAATTTCGGGGCTCTCTTTTCTCCGAATTCGGGGCCACTTCCCTTCTCTCCAGCCCCACAGTGTTTGCTAACACGACGGCTGATTTTCTCCATGTTTTAACGTGGAATATTACTTCGTATGGACTTTGACAGGACTTGTGCTGGTTACAAGTTTTTCGCTAAAGATAAAATAAATTGACAGGAAATTTTGTTTAATTTAGTGGACAAAACATTGGGAGTAGGAAATGTGCCGGGAAGATAAGAAACATAACAGTGACAAGTTGGAAAAGATGTTAGAATGATTTGATAATTTCTGCGGATTTGTTGCCGAGGAAATTTGTTAGAGAACTCTGAAAGGAAGATGAAGAAGAACAAGAAGAATAAGAATATAGGATGGGAAGAAGAATGTAGGATAGGGAGAAGAAAAAGAAACAAGAGGAAGAAGAAGAAAGAAAAGGAAGATGAAAGTAGAAGAAGGACATAGAGGTGGATTTACAAGACATAGACTATAACAGACAGAAGGAAAGAGAACGTTTTCATAACGAAACCAAGCACTTCCAAGTTTGTGAATTGAAACTCAAATTCGAAACTTTGGAAAGTGCTGCCCCGGCGCTCTTGCTTTTCAAATTTCGGGGCTCTCTTTTCACCGAATTCGGGGCCACTTCCCTTGTCTCCAGCCCCACAGTGTTTGCTAATACGACGGCTGATTTTCTCCATGTTTTAACGTGGAATATTACTTCGTATGGACTTTGACAGGACTTGTGCTGGTTACAAGTTTTTCGCTATCGTCTGATTTGTAGTTTCAAGAGTAGTTCACCGCCGACGAATCTTTGGCTTTCAGCGATGACAGTTGCCATGTAAAGATCTCTTGTTCGTCCTGTTTTAAAGACCGCTCTCCGCACGGTCTGATGTTTTCAGTTCTAATTCTGCCACCACCGTAGCTTTCTGGAGATGTTTCACTCGTTTTTCGTCTAAATCGCTTAAGGATTTTGCAGATTCTTCACTTTGAAGTAAATCTTTTGACGGTTTTATGCCATGGTCTTCAAGGAGTTTTCAGAAGTCCAGAATCTCCGCAATCTCTGGATCTGATCTTGGTATTTCTTCGCCCGCTAGGATACGGGATATCGTTTGGATGTGGGGGACGTCTCACTGTCTTATTCAAACATCACTCCAGTGCATAGTCCAGCCACTGCAGTTTCCGGATCAGGACCTTCTTGATGTTGGCCATAGGGAAGTTCTGTTTTTGACATAATTATGAGAAGAGACAACTTTTTTAGGCTTGTTCAACAAAATAATTTCTTAATTCCAGGGTGAACGACTGTATAGTCCGCGTGAACAATTTGGACTGCAGCAATGTAAGCAAGCGTATGGTACTGGAGACTGTTCGGTCCAGTGGTACTTCTGCCCTCATGGTGATCAGAAGGAGAAGAGTGGGAGCCAGGAGTTTGGTCACCACACAGGTGAGATGAGGGTTGCAATTTACCTAGATGGGGTTTATAAGGGTTGAGACCAAATTAAGAAAAAAAAAAAAATAAAATTGGACTCAGAGGCAATAGTCCTAAACGAAAATAGACGCGGCACACAAGGGATCAAAAGAACCGCATTAACATAATAATAATTATACTCCGAGGAGGAAAGAGAAATTTTCATGTACTCACTTATTTGTCTAAATTTTTAAAATAAAGAGTACAAGGACCATAGAACGGATATATCTCCTATTTCCAATGAACTCTCACGAATATGTAACATCACTGGGTTTTACCCGTTGATGTTGTTAATTAATCAATCAATCAATCAATCAATCAATCAATTAATCAATCGATCGATCAATTACTGTGTAACTACCAAGGTTTTTAGTGGTGGGGTTTTCACCAATCAAATCTTCTTCTTCCTAGCCTTTTCCTAATTGAATAGGGCCGTTTTCACCAATCAAACACTAGTAAATAATACCCACTCTCTTCTTTCTCAGCTTCAGCTGAACAACAGCTACGACCACGGTCTGACGTTAGAGTCAGGTCTGTACATCTGTAAAATCAGTCCCGGATCTCTGGCTGCCAAGGAGGGTAGCCTAGCAGTGGGGGATCGCGTCCTGTCCATCAACAACCGCACAGTGGACGGTCTGTCCTCGGCACGAGAGGGGATGGCCCTACTGAGTGATAGTCCGGATGTGTTGACCATTACCACACTCAAACCTACGAGTCTGGGCGAGCATTCACCCCGCGTACATCGCAAGAGTGTGAACAGTAGTACACAGACTATGCCACTGTATGTCAGGTTAGTTATTGATGGGGGCTTTCTCGCCAACTTCTTGGTCATATGCATCACTTTTAAGCCACTTAAACATGGCTAGAGATCATCACCCCGGTGTGACAGAAAAATTATCCTTTCTTTATTCTGCCATCTGCCATCACCATTCGGCTACAGCTGAAGCCGCAACAACAACAACAGCTCCATATAAGTTTTATTCCTGTGTAATTTCAGGTACGGGGATCAGCCCCCTCCAGATTCATACCAGGTACCAAAGACCAGCACCAAGTCACATGACCCCGCCAAACCCTCCCCCTCTTCTAGTGGGGGAGGGGGGAAGTGGGATTCATTGAGAGAGAAGATGCAGGGGGTGAGAAGGAGAGGAGGGGGAGAAGAGGGGAAGAGAAGCAATCGGAATTCCTCCCCTCCCGTGACGTTTGAGCAGGAACAAGTGGACGCCATTGCGGAATTGGACTCGGTGAGTTGGGTGGAAGAGAATGTCCGAGGACATAACAGCAGGTCCACGTGGAAGTTCTGGAATCATAGGGAAAGATAGTGAAGTTAGCATAATGTTTGAACTCCGGCAGTCAGAACTGATCTGAATTCAAAGATAGTTTTCGCAGTTGCACAATCTTTTTGCAACACTTGGGTTTTGCTGAAAAGTGAAAATCCTCACAAGGTTTACCCGATTTCTTACCTTACGATTCCTCTTGAGTTGGTGACGGGGTCTAAAAAGCAGAAGTTCTGGAATCATAGGGAAAGATAGTGAAGTTAGCATAAAGTTTGAACTCCGGCAGTCAGAACTGATCTGAATTCAAAGATAGTTTTCACAGTTGCACAATCTTTTTGGTACACTTCCGTTTTGCTGAAAAGTGAAAATCCTCACAAGGTTTACCCGATTTCTTACCTTACGATTCCTCTTGAGTTGGTGACGGGGTCTAAAAAGCCGACAGCGGCGTTTTACAAGATGACAATCTCAGAAGTCTTCCGGTGTTCCTCTTTTTGGTAAAGTCAATCGGTTTTGCTTGACACAAACTTGAATCGAATTTAGCCCATATTTGAAAAAAACTTGGTCTTTTAAAAAAAGATCCCCCGCGAATCTTTTTTTAAAATTTCGGGGTGAAACTTTGACGATGTGTCTTTGATGGAGAGCGTAACAACTACTGAAGATTACCTCGCGATGTGAAACAATATATGATATATCAAGAGTGGTGTTAGTGATAACACGTCATCGCACCGACTTATCAGTTATCAATGTGGCTCAGTTGTTTAATCTACCCATCAATCAAAGGTTGTAGATACGAAGATTGTAGATAAACTTTTCAAGATATTTCCAATAAGGAAACTTTTGAAGGTATTTTTCAGTGATCGTTGAAGCAATACCTGAAAACGAACACACTTGTAGTATATTTTTTCCATCCATAGAGATTGAAATTGTCCTATTTTTTCAGATGACTCGACCAAACTCAGCATTCCTCTTCCTAAAATGTTAGGGTTATATGAGCCGCCCTTAATTTGAAACCGTAATTATTATCTGAGCACCCACTTGACAAAATTGGGAAAAACCACTCACAGGTGTTTTCCTAAAAAGTTTGTGTTTTATCTGCTATCTCTCGTAGAATTATCTTCTCTGACGTAGATGGTCTGAGAGGCCTGTGGGTGATTTATTTTTTATACAACCTTATGAATTAACTTTTATCTAACACTTTGAGTGCCACGTCAGTCATGTATGACTGATACCAAGTACCTAGTCTGAAATTCTTTTTGCTTGGGTACTCAAATGTCAAATTCGTTACTGTACTTATTATTTAGACCTCTAGGGACCCTTATTTTTCATCCTTTTCTATTTGAGCTGCATCCCAAATATTCCCTTACAAAATCAAAACCGTCTTTTCCCCTTACAATTCCACAACAATCCCTTTTTGCTGCATCCAATACAGTTCCGTTTTCTCTCCACCTTGAAGTGTCTCTATTGGCAAATTGAATACGCGCATTTATTTCCTCATTTTCCTTCTCATTCACAATGTTCATTAAGATTTTATTGATACTATTGACAGGTCATTGACCTCACGTACTTGAAATCCTTATTCTATATCTCCACTACTTGAATGCCATTCACGTGGACTTCAGCAGGATTGCTGGTGATCAATATTACGACAATTGTAGCATATGTAGCTCGTATAATTAAAAAATGCCTTCAGATCCACAAGTTTTCACGATGGATTCTTTTTCCCCTTACACTTCTTGAGACAATGTGAAGAGAAGTGAATGGATGATGCAATATGGGTCATTTTCTATTTCTGTCCCCTTGAGAGTCTTACAGTTCCACGCGTGGACTCAAGCTAGATAGGTACTCGAGAATTAATCACCATGGGCCTAACAACTTTTACAGGAAACAATAGTACCTACTCACATCGAGGGGCATAATAATAAACACGCAAGCAATTCAGTTTATAACAAATATATTTAGAGTTTATCTACAAATAGTCCAGATTGTGTCATTTCGATGAAGATAGAAGTGGAATTTTGAGATGTGTGTACGGGTAGGTAGATTTCATATTGGGAGTACCGGAAAAGAGTATGATATCAACGTGTAGTTGCTTGTTATTCTTTTTGTTCTTTTGTCGCAAGTAACCTTCTTTTTGTCTCATGTAATCTTGACAAGTGTGCTTCTAATGACATATGTGTTGCCCCTAAACCCTATCAAAATGTCAAGTACGTGCGAGTTTGCCACTAAACACAAAATGTCAAGTGTATGAGAGAGTGTGTGGACCTTAAGCGTAACAAAAGTAAATGATTGTTGCCCTTAAGCCTGTCACTCATATTACATTATTCATGCAATAGGTACAATGGTTACAGTTAGAGATTCGAGATTTTGTAAAAGTTTAGCTTATCTGCACTACTTAGACTTATTTGCTCTAAGGAAAAAATTTCGATATTACACAGCTTACAACTCCCAAGTCCATCTAAGGAAAACGGAAAAATTGTCCAAAGTCTATCACGAACGAAGCAGTTTCTTTGAATTTTGTTTTATCGAGAATCTTCTGCACATTAAAACGTATTATATCAAGGTTCTGCTGTACATCAATACGTAGTAAAGTAACAATGGCTCTAGGTACTTTAGCAAAAAAACCTTGCACTAATCACTTGTCACTTTCATTTCCTATTATGTACCTACTTTTATTCCCTTGAGCTATAACTTATCTTATCTATATATATAAAAAAGAGTCTCCCTATAAAGCGGATACATCCTGATACGTAACTACGAAGTACATACCTAGTGCCACTTGATCATCGATGTAGGTACTGTATTTTTAGATACCTTAATCCTCGGTAATGTCATCATTGAGTGCTGAATGGATTTGTATTGCCAGTAGTTCATAGGATTACTAATTTACTAGGCAATCCAAGCATTCAGTCAGGGAATCTATACAACTAAATGAGAAAGTAGTGGAATCGGTTCAATTTTTCAAAATCCGGAAATGGGTGGAAATATCCCTTTGAGGTCCCTTGCTCCCTTTTGTCCAAAAAAGATCCAGCAATTTCATAAATGTCGATAAATTTGAAATGAAAGACTGTATCTTAGGACAAACATCACGAGATGACCGTTTTTGAAGTAAATATTTCTTACTTAACACGTCCCCTCCCTCTTATGTTTCAGCTTACCCTCTTGTTGTCGCACCGACCCCGACCCATCCAATAACAGCAAGGATCTGGGCGGTAACAAATCGCCCACACCCACACATGACCTTGAGTTTTACAACCCCCCGCCCCACCCCCTCTCCCACGCCCCTCGTATTCATTCACAACTTTACTCGTCCCCTCCCCTCTACTCCTTCACCCCCTTCTCCTCCTCCCTCCACTCCCCCTCTCCTCATCGCTATCCTTCTCCTTCGCAGTCGGGGGATTCTCTGTCTCTCTCCGAGTCAAGGTCGTTCTGTTTTGAGCCCCCTTATACGCCACAGGTAAGTGCATTATACTGCTAAAATTGTGTCTATATTTTAAAATGTTTGACCAAATTACATTAAAGTTGGACAAAACTTTCAAATTTTTGTGGAGGAAAAAATGGTTCCAACAATTTAATTGGATTACATTTCCGAAGTCCACTGAGCTAACCACTTCAACTAACTTAATACTTTGGTTATCTGATTACTTGTTGGTGTTGTAAAGTATATAAGAAAATTGCCAGTTTACTGTATTGAACGTAAGTGCATTTCAGTTTACTCCCGCTTCTGTGTTTGGGAGCACAACTTTAGTATAACACAAAAGCCAACTGAGGCTTAGGCGTAGGGGCAAACAGCCCTAAAAGTTGGATTAAAGGTTATGTTAAGCTTATACGAAACTAATAGTATAACATAAGCTACTAACGTTTCCTCACCCCCGTTTTGTCTCACCCACAGTTTGTTCACACCCATTCTCCGAGCGATGGTTCTTCCCCACACTACCACAAGGCTCCTCGCTCCCTAGCCTCAGCACATTCTCACCCAGGAGGTCCCAATAATGGAGCAGGAGGTACCTCCTATGAGACATCGTCCTATCATAGCTACGATGCTGCTGGGACCTTCCCGCGCAAGAAAGAGAACCAAAGATTTCGGTGAGTGGTTTCGGAAAATTCGTGAAAGACTTAATTTTTTCCCCTTCTACTTTTTCTTCTCCTTTTCTCACCCCGTCTGGTAAAGACAACCCCTATAACATTATGGTCATTGTACACGCCTTTCCCGTGGGAGACCCGCTTTGATGCCTGGTAGGGTCGAAAATATGGAGTGCCCAAATGATTAATTTTGTAAAGGGGGACATTTTGAAGCTATATTAGGACAAGGAGGGTTGAAAGTTCTTCAATACTTGCAGTGAGGTTTAATAGAGGGAACTGAAACTTCTAAGGTCGTACCGTCCCGAAATCGAAGAGAGAAGGAAGACAAACTATAAGAAAGCCAGCCGTCCCGAGAATGAACCATATCCGTTCAGGATAAAATGCGCACCTGGCGGGAATCGAATCCGCGGCCCCGGCGGCAGACGCGCTACCAACCAAGCTAACTAAGCCTATGCTTTAACACAAATAAATTCATGATTTGATTTGATTTCAGAATCCCGTCCAACCCGAGTGTAGCATTCAAAACGAGCGGAACCAAAATGTCAAATGGCAGCATAGAGAAAACCTCAGAGAGGGGTAGTCCTATGCCGACATTTCATGTGGAAGTTCTAAGTCCTGGTCTGAGACAGAACAAGCGGAATTCTTTGCCTGATTATTGCTGCTCTCATAAGTAAGTGAGTCGTTCCCAGCAAGAAGGGCCTATGCTATTTTTGCTACTAACTAACATAGAACCTCCTTCCTGGGAAGCTGGGAAGGATTAAACTCTAGAAATGTTCTCTGGCTTGATTGTCTTTTCTCACGAGAAAATAGTATTGCGAATTTTAAACTTTCAAGTTGTTCTTAAGTAGTGAAAGGGTATTTGTGGGGGAAGTGGGGGGGGGAGTGAAAGGGAAAGGAAAGAAAGGAAAGGGTATATAGACTTCTATAATAATCAGCGAGTTTGAGTCAAAATGGGGGACCACAGAACCCACCTGTACGAAAGTACAGACTTATTTTATTTTTTATTATTGAAAAAGAAAAGAAGTTTGATAGAGGGAACAATGGAGGTCTTATCTTCCCGAAATCGAAGAAAAAAGGAGTACAAGATAGGAGAAAGCAAAAAAGAAAAAGAAAAGAAGTTTGATAGAGGGAACAATGGAGGTCTTATCTTCCCGAAATCGAAGAAAAAAGGAGTACAAGATAGGAGAAAGCCAGCTATTCCGAGAACGACCCTTATCTGTTTAGCATAAAGTTCGCTCCGGGTGAGAATCAAACCCGCGACCTAGCACTTACAAGGCAGACGCTTTACCCTCCCAGCTAACCAGGCTGGTTTTGTATTATTTTCTTTGGGTGGGATCGCGATCTAGTGCTACCTGCTTCCTTCGAAGCTATCTTGACGTTTTCTTTGTTTATTTCAGACCTCACCCTGGGGAGTTGCGTAGAGTTCACATAGACAAATCAGTAGAACCACTCGGTATTCAAATCCAATGCTTGGACAGTGGCGGAGTATTTGTATCTACAGTCAGTGAGCATAGTCTGGCCTCTCAGGTATGTATAAAGGTATCCCATTTGGTCTGCTGCCATCCAGAGAGGAAACGCTGCATTCATCCTAAGCTCTCTACTGGAGGGGAGAAATTTTAGTGAAATATTTTATAATTAAATCAATGTGTTCTTCTTTGATAGTTCTGATGATGGTCCATTTGTAGCCAAAATCGCTTTTGAAAAGATATCAAAACATTGCGTTTGAAAATACAGCTTAAATCCGATTTTCCTAAGCCAACTTAGACGCATAGGTACTGCGGAATGGACATGCTACGACACAGATCACATTAGTATGAATTAAAAAAGAAGAATCTGTACGTATAAAAAGCTATATCCAAACGTTCTCGAATTCTAACTAAACTCACACAAACACATGGATAACTACACAAACGAAGGATTTTAATGCGATTGTATTTTGACTCAGGTTGGATTACAAGTGGGGGATCAACTGTTGGAGGTATGCGGTATTAACATGCGTTCTGCTACGTATCAACTGGCAGCCTCTGTGCTGAGACAATGTGGAAATTCCATCACTATGCTTGTGCAATATAGTCCAGACAGTAAGTAATAGCGATAATCTTCTTCTTTTTCTTCGTCGCCTTTTCCCGTGTACAGACGGGGTCGGCGTTTTTCTACAGCCTCTCAATCAGCCGTGATAACTAGGGTGATTGCTTTGGACTGACATTTGATTTTGGTTACGAATTTTACGAGTGGATGCCCTTCGCACTCAACCTTTTGCTATTTCTTTAGTAAAGGAAATTTCAGGCTGGTATCCTTCCTGTTCAATGTCCCCCAGCCAGACTAAGCTGGTCTACTCCCTGTTTAAAGTCCCAGACTAGGTTCTTAACGCTATCACACCCACGAAAATGTGGAACGTCTGTTAGCTTCACCACAACTAATCTCATGTTTGATTTGGTTTTCAATTCCAGAATACCACGAGTTGGAAGGATCAGGCTCGTCCAGTGCTGAGAATGAGAGTGTATCAGGGCGAGGGTCAGGATCACCCACCCCTTGTAACTCCCCTGGAACTAACAGGAAATCTTCTATACAGCACAATACTTCCACACTGACGAGAACTCATGTGTGTAAGGACGAGAGGTGAGAAATGAGAAAAGTATATCTTTGAGGAGAAAAAAGGCCCTTCTTAAGAGGTTCTAACTGCTAAGGTCTTGAGTAACGGAAGTTTTACTCACCATTTGACGATAACCTACTCGACTCCTGAAGTTAATCTTACCAAATCTGAGTAGGCGTAAGGCCAAACAGCCCTAAAAGTTGGGATGAGCTTGTACGAATCCAGCCAACCTGACAGGGGGCAAGAAAAGCCAGCGGCTATGGCCCATAGGGTCATCCTACCGGATACCAACCACGCGTCACGTTGCGTTGTTTAACTTTAGTTAATCATTAGAAACTGTTCCATTTAATATGCTTTCTCCACTGGCTTGTTTTTACTATTATTTTTATTGTGCCAGGTACCTATATGTATAATACCTATAACATTTTGTAACTAACTCCTGAACTATTATGGTTATAGATCAAGGGTACAATTCATACTAACCAATATCTCATTTCCTCCCCTACTTCAGGAGCGGAGAGCCCCGCTTTCTCATGATTGAGACACGTAAGTGCAGCAACCTCGGGATCAGCCTGGTAGGTGGCAACGCGGTCGGTATCTACGTGCATTCAGTGCAGTCGGGATCCCTAGGCTACTCAGCTGGTCTACGTACAGGAGATAGGATATTGGAGTATAACGGGACGGATCTGAGGGCAGCCACGGCAGAGGAAGCGGCATATGAGTTGGCGAAACCTGCAGATAAAGTGACCGTGTTGGCGCAGTATAGTGTGGAACGTAAGTATCTTCTGCATTTTTGGAACTGAGTTAACCTGCTTCGGTGGTGTAGTGTTCAAGGCGCTCGCCTGGTAAACAGGAGGGTGTGGGTTTAATCCCTGCCGAGGTATGGAATTTTATCCTCAATGTAATTTGAGAAATTGACCACAATAATAGTAGTAGCCTACTGCTGGAGTAAAGGGACTTTTCAGTCCTATGCGAGCAGTATAAATAAGCACTATTATTATTATTAAGGGCTAGTAGCCTTTTCCCCTTGTATGATATGTGTTCTGGTACACCATAGGATTATGTGAAATAAACTCTCTAGTATCACTCACTAGTTACTGATCTTACCCCTCAGAATGCTTCGGCATAGTCTCTGGACATGCCTGGTAACAGGAAGATTGTAGTTACTTGACTGAATTAGCTATACGTACTTACGTAGATTTGATGAGAACCCCATTTAAATGGATTTTGATAGAAAATCCCACTCGTTACATTTCCCCTCAACTCATATCCCCCATCCTCCCTATTTCCCAAGGGTATAACGGATCCCTATTTCTCCCAAGGTTATAACGAATCCCTATTTCCCCCTGATATAACGAATCCCTCTTTTTCCCAGGTTATAACGAAGTGAAAGACAAGCCGGGCGATAGTTTCTACATGCGCGCCCTGTTCTCCCGCACGGGGGACCTAGGGGATGCCCTACAGCTGAGGTTCCATAAGGATGACATCCTCTATGTAGACAATACGATGTTCAATGGAGTTCCGGGACATTGGCGAGCGTGGCTAGTGGATGCAGATGGGTTCCGGCAACAGTGCGGCATTATACCGAGCAAATACAAGTGAGTTCCTTAGGCCCGATCCCAATTCTAGAGTCACTGTTTTCACTTTTTTGACCTAATAGTCAACTCCGAGCATTTGAAAACACCAATTTTGTTGGGGGATTCCAAGCTTGTTGCAAATTCTGTTCTCTACTTGATACACCTCGAAAAGTTTAGGGCTTGATTCAACTCTGAGAATAAAACGGGTCGAAACTCAACGTTCATACGCGTCTGCCCTGTTAACGCTAGGTCGCGGGTTCGATTCCTGCCCGTGGCGGGCTTTATCCTAAACAGGGGTTCGTTCTCAGGACGGTTTCTTTTCTCCTACTCTGTCCTCCTTCTCTCTTTGATTTTGGGACGATAAGACCTCCATTGTTACAGATTCCTGTAACAAATCTCTTTAAAAAAAAAGTTTCCAAATTCCTTAGCTACAAGGTAGATTTGGTAAGACCAATCGACCAATGGAATAAATAACCTATGGCCACTCACCCTTCGATAACTCCGTACCCTTGGACAGCCAGGTTGTTTTAGTCCGTCCTTCCTTTAAAAAAAGGTATAGGGACGGACTATTGTTATTTTTGAATAATCTATGACAATATTGCTAATGCTAATCCATTCTATTCTATTCTATTCCTCCCTGCAGAGTGGAAGAGGAGCTGCTGTTGCGTCGTAGTCTAGGAGATCTGGAATCTGACGCACGACGCGCCACTCGACGCAGTTTCTTTCGACGCAAGAAACATCAGCGTTCCGACTCCAAAGAGTTGGCCTCGTTCTCCAATATAAACCTGGGCTGGTATAGTGACTCCGGGACTCTCAATGAAGACTCGGTCAGCCTCGCTTCATACCAGAGAGTGATTCGACTCAATTGTAAGTGATTTATTTGACTCATTTCTTTTATTTGACTCATTCATGTAAGTCTGGCTGAGGGACTATAAACAGAGAGTAGATCAGCGTCTAGCTAGGGGACTATAAACAGGGAGTAGACTAGTCCAAATTTCCACACGCTATATCAATAGCAAAGGTTGAGTGCGAAGGGCATCCACTCGGAAAATTTTGTTTAGCCAAAACCAGTTGACCTCAAAGCGATCACTCTAAAGCTGATTGAGAGGCTGACCACAAACGCCGACCCCATCTGAACATGGGAAAATGCGAAGAAGAACAAGAGTAAAAAAACTGAAAAATCACTTCATTCGTTCAATAATCTGTTTCAGCGGAACCAGTGCTGCGTCCCGTGATTCTAGTGGGGGCTCTGTCCGATACAGTGACGGACAAACTCCTGCAGGATTTCCCCGATAAATTTGTCCGGTGTGCCCCCGAGATCATGCACTGTCCGCAGGCTGCTATGGAGAAGGGATTGGCAGACAACTTGTTTGTCGATTATAGAAAGAAGGGGGCCTACTTCGAGTGTACCTCAGTGGCTGCTGTCAAAGATGCCTGTGATAAGGTGAGGGGTTTTGTTTCGTTGTACAGATTCAAACCGCTGTAGAACTAGAACAAAGCAAAACTCTGTGGGTCCCAAGTCTTACATAGACACCCTGTATAGAACACACGACAGAAAGGTTTGTTCACCCTGTAAAAGTTTTTTATTCGCTGGGAAAATCTTATAGCTAGATTTTTGTCACTTGAAATCAGTTTTTTTACGCTAAATTTAAAAAATTCAAGTATAGATTTTCATTTTTCATACAATCTAACCTGACCTGGTATACCAGAAGGTAAACACTAAGAGTAGGTAGGGTATGAACATACCTTCTATCTACTTCAATTCCTCTTTCAAAGCTCATATCTTTTGGTGTCTAACACACCAGCCAAAGCATTCATATCAGACAATACGAATTTTCATATTTTCATTTATCGTTTCAATTAATAATTTTATGTTATTATCAATCAATACCCCATCACCCAAGTCTTCCTCAGAAATACCAATGATCGTCAAACTTAATTCTGCTATTATTAGGAAGTAGATAAAAATCAGGTATACACTATACAGAGTATACAGTCATGTTGAATTTGGTTTTCTCACTCAAAAGGATAAACATTGATAAGACGATTGTGTGCGGGCCGTATTACAATTATTTCATCCAATCAGTTCATTTAGGTGTCGGTGTCGGTATCTCTATCCAGCTTTAAATTATACTCATTCAGTTGGATTTAAATTTGATACATACCGTTTAATACAACATAGTTCTATTATTGATCCGTTTAGAGTTGTGTTTTCTAGTTAACATTATACGTTGTATTATTCCCCAATCATTACTTATGACCGGGTCCACAGTCCGGGGTTCAACTCTGTTTAAATAGTATTGGATGAAACAATCTGATTGGGTAAAAAGTTTGAAATCAACCAATCAAAATTCTAAATTCGAAAAGTCAAACGAAGTTTAAACTCGAATTCTGGTTCTGGCCGTTTAGTCTATATTCTCATATACCCCCTTGTCCAAAAATGTTATACGCACCAATGTATGTTTTCACACTCATTGTTGTCCGAATGTTATTCACACTCAATATATCACAGAGTCTTCCTTTGTTGTCCTCTTAGTTTTAATGTTAAACAGGGTGTTCCAGCCGTGGAAGAGAAAGAGTACATCCTGTATATTATGAAAAGTTTGTAAACTTGTAACCTTGGCAGCATATACGTGTTGTGTTGATTGCCACATTTGTGCGAAATTGCGATTTTTTTCCCCCTTGCTATTGTTTGGGTCATGTCAGGCTTTATGTTGCCCCAAATAGCCAGCAGCACGAGAAACACGTGTTGTCCTAAATCCGCTCAGATACCAATCACACATGACGTTCCTTAACTTTAGTGTGTTGGATTGGAAACTGGTGTATTCAAAACAAACGTGCAATAGCTGCTGGCCATCCCTATTGAAAAACGTTAAGCTTATAATTTAAGCTAAACAAGTGATCGAGAGATTCAATATTTGGAACACCCTGTACGTATTATGTATGTTAATTGTTGCTTAAGATTTTATTTCAGACAATAATCTTTGTATTTCACCATTTTATTACATTTATATTAGCTTATCTCGGGTTCAGTACCTATTAAACACCCACTTGATACTAACTTGTAATGGCAAACATTATTATTAAACCATTAGATCAAACTTTATTTACAAAATGTATATATACAAATGGTAACAAAATTTATAGGTACAAAATGAAGTTTGATCAAGGGTCGGGTTAATGCCTATGGCATTCTCTACCATGATATACTGCTCGCATAGGAAGTCCCTTTATTCCAGCAGTAGATTCTCCTAGTGCTGTGGTCAAATTTTCAAATTTATATTGAGCATAAAATTCCATACTCCGGCTGAGATTGAACCCACTCCCTCCTATTTACCAGACAAGGGTCTAAGCTCCTTGTTATAACCCAAACACTTTTCTTCCTCAGAACAACGCCCATGTGATATTGGACGTGAGTTTGGCAGGGGTAGAGCGTCTGCATCGACAACATGTCTACCCCATAGTCCTGCTTATCAAGTTCAAGTCCACTAAACAGATCAAGGAGATTAAGGAAATACGGGATGGTCGATATAGTAGTCTGGATAAGGTGACGGCCAAAGCAGCCAAGGAAATGTATGAACATGGACTCAAGATCGAGTGCGAGCATAAGCATTATATCTCCGGTAAGCATAAGCATTATATTTCCCGTAAGCATAAGCATTATATTTACGATAAACATAAGCATTACATCCCATTGTCATTGGTGAGAATAGGCATTATATCTTATTATTTCAGTAATAATTCGGTAACAATATCCAAGCAATATGTATATCTCCAAAAGCTGACATTATGCTTTGAGAAAAAAATAGGGGTCAAGGATTTAACATTGCTATTAACAGTTAAGGTCTTCTCAGTATGGAATTTTTATCTTCCAGCAGCTGAAGAAACTTCGGTAAGCATAAGCATTATATCTCCGGTAAGCATAAGCATTATATTTACGGTAAGCATAAGCATTACATTTACGATAAACATAAGCATTACATCCCATTGTCCTTGGTGAGAATAGGCATTATATCTTATTATTTCAGTAATAATTCGGTAACAATATCCAAGCAATATGTATATCTCCAAAAACTGACATGTTGTGAGAAAAAAAATAGGGGTCAAGGATTTAACATTGCTATTAACAGTTAAGGTCTTCTCAGTATGGAATTTTTATCTTCCAGCAGCTGAAGAAACCAATCAGGCTACTCACATAAAAACAACCAGATTTTCTAATCTAATCGATTTAACTGAAACAAAGCTTGGACTGGAAGTGTTGCTCCGGCTATAAACCCGTTTCGTTTAAACAGTGTTGTTTATTTTACTCGGTTTAACCATGTTTTGTTTGTTCTGATTCCAGCTGTGATTCCTGCCGGAGTCAACATTGCCTACATGTGTACGCAGATTCAAACCGCTGTAGAGCTAGAACAAAGCAAAACTCTGTGGGTGCCAAGTCTTACATAGACACCCTGTATAGAACACACGACAGAAAGGTTTGTTCACCCTGTAAAAGTTTTTTAATCGCTGGGAAAATCTTAAAGCTAGATTTTTGTTCCTTGGAATCAGTTTTTTTACGCTAAAATTTAAAAATTCAAGTATAGATTTTCATACAATCTAACCTGGTATACCAGAAGGTAAACATTAAGAGTAGGTAGGGTATGAACATACCTTCTATCTACTTCAATTTTCCTCCCAAAGCTCATATCTTTTGGTGTCTAACACACCAGCCAAAGCATTCATATCAGACAATACGAATTTTCATTTATCGTTTCAATTAATAATTTTATGTTATTATCAATCAATACCCCATCACCCAAGTCTTCCTCAGAAATACCAATGATCGTCAAACTTAATTCTGCTATTATTAGGAAGTAGATAAAAATCAGGTATACACTATACAGAGTATACAGTAATGTTGAATTTGGTTTTCTCACTCAAAAGGATAAGCATTGATAGCATTGATAAGACGATTGTGTGCGGGCCGTATTACAATAATTTCATCCAATCAGTTCGTTAGGTGTCGGTATCTCTATCCAGCTTTAAATTATACTCATCCAGTTGAATTTAAATTTGATACATACCGTTTAATACAACATAGTTCTATTATTGATCCGTTTAGAGTTGTGTTATGTTATCTAGTTAACATTATACCTTGTATTATTCCCCAATCATTACTTATGACCGGGTCCACAGTCGGGGTTTCAACTCTGTTTAAATACTATTGGATGAAACAATCTGATTGGGTAAAAAGTTTGAAATCAACCAATCAGAACCAAAAATTCGAAAAGTCAAACGAAGTTTAAACTCAGATTCTGGTTCTGGCCGTTTAGTCTATATTCTCATATACCCCCTTGTCCAAAAATGTTATACGCACCAATGTATGTATTCACACTCATTATTGTCCGAATGTTATTCACACTCAATATATCCCAGAGTCTTCCTTTGTTGTCCTCTTAGTTTTAATGTTAAACAGGGTGTTCCAGCCGTGGAAGAGAAAGAGTACATCCTGTATATTATGTGAAAGAGAGGAGAACAAGATAGGAGAAAGTCAGCTGTTCCGAGAAAAACAAACCTTATCTGTTCGGGATAATTAGTGCGTATCTCAGGTTCAGTACCTAATAAACACCCACTTGATACTAACTTGTAATGGCAAACATTATTATTAAACCATTAGATCAAACTTTATTTACAAAATATATATAATATACAAATGATAACAAAATTTATAGGTACAAAATGAAGTTTGATCAAGGGTGGGGTTAATGCCTATGGCATTCTCTACCATGATATACTGCTCGCATAGGACTGAAAAGTCCCTTTACTCCAGCAGTAGATTCTCCTAGTGCTGTGGTCAAATTTTGAAATTTATATTGAGCATAAAATTCCATACCCCGGCTGGGATTGAACCCACTCCCTCCTATTTACCAGACAAGGGTCTAAGCTCCTTGTTATGTTGTTGTTGTTGTAGCGGCTTTAGCTTTCGCCGAATGGCGATAGCAGAATAAAGAAAAGATGTCTTTTTGTATCTGCTATACACTATTTGTATCAATCAAATACATAAATAATTAAATATCCTTAAAAATATAAAATAATATTATAGCTACAACTAAATAACAAAAAAATACATATGTTTAGGATTGTCCTAATAATAATATTTCTAACAGAATCGTGGATTTGATTAGCTAACAAAAATGCCAATGTGAAAATTAGCTAAAATTAACTTACAAAATATTTGTCCGTTGACTAAAAAATGGCGACAAAAATAAATAAATAGTAATAGTGGATCCCGAAACTTTAAATAACGTGGCGTTGTTATCGCATTCTATCAAATCCATTGACTCTGTATCACATTTGTGACTTATGGTAGATTAAAGCATCTGGTAATCTCGTTAGTTATTTTAACAACTTTGATAGATCTACATTATCCCATTTATTCCACCAAGAACTTCTCTAAATGCTGTTTTTATTAAATCGACTGTTTTTCCTCGAGTTAATCTGTTTGCTCCGGTATAAAGGTCCAGATGTGCGATAAGAGACACAATACTTCTCATTTAGGTGCTGGGTCAACAAGAGAACACCAGGAAGTAACCCGTTGAAATATTTGCAATCGGAAAACGAGTACAAATTTTTGTCGATGGTGGGATTCGAACCCGGGAACTCTGCATGGTGTACATAACAAACTTAAATTAATTATGATTTCTCAACTTAAATTAAATTCATATTTACATTAGCTATTAGGAGGTCATTTTTGTTTCATGAAAATTTACATCTTAATTTTAATAAACTCTAATGAACAGAGAGATAATGTAATCTAATGAAACTTGAAAATCCTTAAATAATGAGACCTAGATTCAACCATCACGGATTAAATCGAGAAGGTGAGAATCAACTGTAGAGTCTAATCAATGACCACCTAAAGGAAGTTAATCTTCTCGAACATATAAAATTATTTTTTATTTATATTAATTAAAGTGTAAATAAAAAAATAAAAAATAATATATTTATATGTTATTAAATTATTATCAATGATAAAACTCTAGAACCTGGAAAAAAGACTAATAATATCGTGACCAACAATAAATTAAGATAAAAGTAACTCCTTGTTATAACCCAAACACTTTTCTTCCTCAGAACAACGCCCATGTGATATTGGACGTGAGTTTGGCAGGAGTAGAGCGTCTGCATCGACAACATGTCTACCCCATAGTCCTGCTTATCAAGTTCAAGTCCACTAAACAGATCAAGGAGATTAAGGAAAATTGTAGATTTTATGTAACCTACGCTTAAAAATAAGGGAGACTACTTATATTACCTACAAAATCTTTGCAACTGATTCAAACAATATGTACAAGCAAAAGAACAATGTAGGTACACAATTTGAATCACAAACTAATAATATAGGTATTCTGGTCATCATTCCCATGTAACGTCACCGAAATATGCGTATCGAAAGAGAAGATTAAATTCGTTAAAAATAGACAATACCAACTAGTAAGTAGCCATAATCAGTGGTAAAAAATAACAAAAATCGAGAAAAAATTGCGAAAGGTTTTCCTTGAGCTTCCCAGACTGTCTAGGTCGACGTACATCCCACCACTACCCACCCTCGGCACCAAACTTTATCACCAGACTGAAAATTTGGTAGGAGGAGTCAAAGCAAGTTAGGGGAAAAGTTCTCCAATGCCGAGCCGAGAAAATTTCTTTGAAAATTTCCCCTACTTAGACTTCTCCTACTACCAAGTTTTCAGTCTGGTGATAAAGTTTGGTGCCGTGGGTGGGTAGTGGCGGGGTGTTCGTCGTGAAAATTTGATGGGAGGAGTCAAAGCAAGTTAGGGGAAAAGTTCTCCAATCCCGAGCCGAGAAAATTTTGAAAATTTCCCCTACTTAGACTTCTCCTACTACCAAGTTTTCAGTCTGGTGATAAAGTTTGGCGCCGAGGGTGGGTAGTGGCGGGATGTTCGTCGACCTGGACAGTCTGGGAAGCTTAAAGAAAACCCTTCGCATTTTTTTCTCGATATTTTTCAAACTTTTTTCTTTTTTACATGGTTTTTTTTTTACACATTTTTTTCTACAGAAAGAAAAACACTCTGCTTTTTAAGTTAAGAAATAAATAAAATTCATACTTCTATTTTGAAATATAAAAATCAGTATTACAATAAATAACTACTTTCTTTCTTCAATTAAATTAAATAAACATAATCTAATTATTGAGACGAGAACCTAATTCTAACAGCGTTATTAAATCAATGAAAATCGTCCATATAATTAAATTAAAATATTATGAAAGAACTTTTAACTAGTTTAACAAATAAATAATCTTGGTCTATGAAGAGAAAACCTAAACAGTAGGTCCATGGCTAGATAGTAAACTCTCTAGAAGAGACAAATATTTCAAAAAATTAAATTAATTCCATAGTTATTTGCAGTAGCGGTTTCTCTGTAGGTTCAATGGTTCATTGAACCCCCAAGGAAAAAATCAAAAGAACGAAATTTAATAGTATTATTTATTGGGTATAGACAATAGTGTAGTAACTAGTCTTAAAGGCAAGTAAGTGTTAATGCATGAAAAACCCCAAAAATGGAATAACACGTCACTTTTAACACCTTGGGTCTTCTTAAGACGGAGGTTTTACCCACCATTCGGCGACAAGTTACCCGTCTCCTCAATTTAACCTCACCCAACCTGAGTGGAGCCGGGAACCTAGCAGCACGCGGATTCCCCGGATGGTCACCATCCAGGTACTAACCACGCGCAACGTTGCTTAACTTCAGTGATCCGTGGGGAACTGGTGAATTCAACGTGCTATCGCCGCTGGTTTTCGAAAGGGAAATACAAGAATACAACTTAACTAAAAATGCAGTTTCTTTGTGTTATTATATCACAGGTGCTCACTGCAGCATTGGAGGATTTTTCCCAATATCTTAATAATCCTAAAATCTAATGTTTACCTACCATGCTGGCACCGGTCGCTATGCGCATTTATATGTCATAGCTACTCATTTTCCTCACGAGGCTGAGTGGGCCCCGCAACATCCAGTCACGGAGTCAATCATTTGCTTGATACAAATTTCTTGACCCCGCCGGGAATCGAACCCGGGTCTCCCGCGTGCAAGGCGAGTGCAGTGACCACTACGCCCTGGGAGCTGACAAGAGAGAGAAGAAAGAACCAAATTACATTTAATACATTACTTTCTTGTATAACAGAAGTGTCGAGAAAGATCCAGGATAGGAGACTGCTGACTGCAGTGGTATGGACATGAGAGCTACATAAGGAAAAGAGTTGAGAGAATAGAAGTGAGGGGAGAACAGGGCGAGGTAGGCCGAAGAAAAGGAAAGATTGTGTAAATCAAGACCTGGGTGAGAAAATTTTAACAGGACATAAGGTACTATATTAATCTCAAAGGGATTGAAGTTTTTTCCTACAGTTGATAATTATTTTACTAAAAAAAGTGTTTCACCACCGTATTTATTTCGTAGCAATGAAACAACTGCTCCACTAGACTCCCGTGGTCTGTGTCGTAGCATGCCCATCCCGTAGTACGCCTCTCATCAGATGGGCGAGAAGAGACACAATACTTCCCTTTTAAGTGCTGGGTCAACACGAGAACACCAGAAAGTAACCCATTCATAATGATATAAGACAGTTAAACCGACTTACCGTATGTCCTTCAAAGCTCTTGACAGGTTTATCCGAGTGTAGTTTACACACATGAATATGCTGATCTGTAGAGCAGGATGCAAAGCTCGTGTTACTCTGCCAGTCTACGTCCAGGGCAGGCGCGGAATGAAATGAGAATTGTTGTTCACACTGACCGGACGCTGCATCCCAGATGATCGTGGTCTTGTCCACGCCTGGTCAGAAAAATAAAATGTTCAAGTTTAGATACCTACTTATTTATTTTGGTTTTATCGTTTTCTTCGTTACAAGTACGAAGAAAAATGAAATTTAAATAATTTCTTCTTACTTTAGCAATTTAAGAAAGTGTGAAGTTAATTTAAATTATTTTTATCTCTAATTATTTAATTTTTTGTCATTCTTATTTTTGAAGAGGTTTCATAGAGGGAATTGTAACAACTGAAGTATTATTGACCGGAAATCGAAGAGAGAAGGAAGACAGGGTCGGAGAAAGTCAGTCGTTTCAAAAACAAACCTTATCTACGCTTACAAGACAGACATGCTACTCTCCAAGCTACTAACTAGGCTGGCTTTTCACTTTTATACACGCCGGGAATCGAACCCGGTACCTCTGGCGTGCAAGCCTAGTGTGATAACCACTCGGTCAAGGAGGTTGCTTAGCATTTTGACTTTGATAGTTACTGTTGGGTCCTAATGGTGTCCAATGAGTAGCCACTAGCCATGTTATGTCCTTAGTGTTTCTGATGAGTTGACATTCTGAGCTACATACCTGCACTGAGAATGTAATTGCCTCTCTTGTTCCATTTGAGTGCAAATATGGGACCCTTGTGTTGGCCAAGTGTACTCTTCAGACTTCCATCACTAGTCCATATCCTAGCATAACCATCATACGAGCCAGTAGCCAGGAAACTACCGTTGTTCTGAAGAAGATAACTCCAGATGTGCGATAAGAGACACAATACTTCTCATTTAGGTGCTGGGTCAACAAGAGAACACCAGGAAGTAACCCGTTGAAATATTTGCAATCGGAAAACGAGTACAAATTTTTGTCGATGGTGGGATTCGAACCCGGGAACTCTGCATGGTGTTACCACCATGCTAACGATACCCTCCAGTAAATAATTTAAATAGAACGACAACTACAGTTAGGTATTTATATTTATTCACCCGTATAGAAGTAGTCCATATTGTCAGGTATTTGTTCAACTCGTGCTATGATAGCAGAACTGATGTCTAGAATGGAGAGGTCCGCTTTCTTCACGTCTCTCTTCTCCCACATTGTGCAGCTCACTGAAATAATAAAACACATTAAGTAGATAAATAATGGAATGTCGAAACATTCGTAATACATTAACGAAATCCGCTAAATATCCCTTAATGGGAAAATTTTATTGTGGTCTTTCAATACTTTTTCAAGTTCAATTGCAATACATTTTTACTTTCTATTCTAAGTAAATATGTATGAAAAATGAAAGTACTAGTAATGAGCAAGTATTGTTTAAAATTGAAAAAAAAAAAAAAAAAAACAGCAATTCAGATCATGTTCCATTTAAAAAACATAATCTTGGTCTATGAAGAGAAAAACTAAACAGAAGGTCCATGGCTAGATAGTAAACTCTCTAGAAGAGACAAATATTTCAAAAATTTAAATTAATTCCATAGTTATTTGTATCAATCAAATACATAAATATCCTTAAAAATATAAAATAATATTATAGCTACAACGAAATAACAAAAAAATACATATGTTTAGGATTGTCCTAATAATAATATTTCTAAGAGAATCGTGGATTTGATTAGCTAACAAAAATGCCAATGTGAAAATTAGCTAAAATTAACTTACAAAATATTTGTTCGTTGACTAAAAAATGGCGACAAAAATAAATAAATAAATAGTAATAGTGGATCCCGAAACTTTAAATAACGTGGCGTTGTTACCGCATTCTATCAAATCCATTGACTCTGTATCACATTTGTGGCTTATGGTAGATTAAAGCATCTGGTAATCTCGTTAGTTATTTTAACAACTTTGATAGATCTACATTATCCCATTTATTCCACCAAGAACTAAATCCTAACAAACTTAAATTAATTATGATTTCTCAACTTAAATTGAATTCATATTTACATTAGCTATTAGGAGGTGATTTTTGTTTCATGAAAATTTACATCTTAATCTTAATAAACTCTAATGAACAGATAATATAATCTAATGAAACTTGAAAATCCTTAAATAATGAGACCTAGATTCAACCATCACGGATTAAACCGAGAAAGTGAGAATCAACTGTAGAGTCTAATCAATGACCACCTAAAAGAAGTTAATCTTCTCGAACATATAAGCAATAAATTTGTCATATTTCATAATGTAACTAAATATATTATTAAATTATTATCAATGATAAAACTCTAGAACCTGGAAAAAAGACTAATAATATCGTGACCAACAATAAATTAAGATAAAAGTAAATAGCTCATTCCTGAATGGGATTAGGCTAACAAAATATCTTGTAGATTTTATGTAACCTACGCTTAAAAATAAGGGAGACTACTTACATTACCTACAAAATCATTGCAACTGATTCAAACAATATGTACAAGCAAAAGAACAATGTAGGTACACAATTTGAATCACAAACTAATAATATAGGTATTCTGGTCTTCTTGCAATTATTTTCTCCAATATTTGACAAAAATTAAATAAATTTCATTGCTAGACATCAGCTACACTGATGAAAAATTATTCTGGTGATGACTAGAAAACCATTCTAAGCTCTCTAATCCAATGGTCCTTGGTTCATTCCCGTTATCACGTGTATCAAATTGAAATATTCTACCGGTAAAATCTTTTCAGAGACATAAAAAATTCATAAAAATAATATAGGAAATAGGAAAACCTAAAAAATCACAAAAAAACTATAAGAGGGGGAAAATATACAAAAATAAGTTAAATAGGTTGATATCATTTCTTCGTAAAACATTTTCTCTTCTGTTCTCTACATTTCTCTCGCACTCGGAACGCTCTTTATTACACAACGCTAAATTTCATGACGTAACCTGGACTCGAACCGCCAACCTCCAGATCCTAGGTCTACCAATCACCACACTAATATTGCATCAGATATTCTTCTAATGTCCGGAGACGCAATTTAAGTTCGGCCTAGTGGATTAAGCAATCTGACTAGCTAATCTCAATTTAAAAAGTTTAAAATCAACGATTCAGCTTGCCTTTATGACGTAACCTGGACTCGAACTGCCAACCTCCAGATCCTAGGTCTACCAATCACCACACTAATATTGCATCAGATATTCTTCTAATGCCCGGAGCCGCAATTTAAGTTCGGCCTAGTGGATTAAGCAATCTGACTAGCTAATCTCAATTTAAAAAGTTTAAAATCAACGATTCAGCTTGCCTTATGCAAATAACCTAAGTTTAACTTGAAGTGTAGCTTTGGACATAAATATAGCAGCGTCTACAACTCTACACTAAGGTCAATCGACATCGCTTGAGACAATTTCACAGTATATACTTTTTACTTCATTCCAGCAATATCCTTTGATCTTACGCACTCTTTACATGGGTTACTATCGATTGACTTCTGTCGGCTGTCACCCATTTACAAAATACTGGCTCTCAAATTGCTCTGAAGCAAAATCGTCTTCAGTTTGTTCATAAGGTGTGTGTGTTAACGCATCTTTATAATCTCTATCCCATCCTCAACCACACAAAACTTACCTCAACATAAATATAGCAGCGTCTACAACTCTACAAATACGTCAATCGACATCGCTTGAGACAATTTCACAGTATATACTTTTTACTCCATTCCAGCAATATCCTTTGATCTTACGCACTCTTTACATGGGTTCCTATCGATTGACTTCTGTCGACTGTCACCCATTTACAAAATACTGGCTCTCAAATTGCTCTGAAGGAAAATCGTCTTCAGTTTGTTCATAAGGTGTGTGTGTTAACGCATCTTTATAATCTCTATCCCATCCTCAACCACACAAAACTTACCTCGACACATGACACTGTCATCGCACTACCCCTACCGCGCCGTCACGTCAGTAGTGTAGTGAGTCTACTTGATTTTGATCTTGTGCAGTTTCAGTTTGAAGCCCAATAGTTCCGACAATACGCCAGACAGGGCCGACAATATGCACACCTTGGTGATGGTATACAGGTAGGGATCTCATCGCACTACCCCTACCGCGCCATCACGTCAGTGAGTCTACTTGATTTTGATCTTGTGTAGTTTCAGTTTGAAGCCCAATAGTTCCGACAATACGCCAGACAGGGCCGACAATATGCACACCTTGGTGATGGTATACAGGTAGGGATTGGCGGACAAGCCGGATATTTTGAAAGGGCTCTCTAATTCCTTGAGAAGATCAGCGGCTAGCTTGAGCACACTGTTGGCCAACATAAGCTCGTCCTTCTTGTTGGGCTTTTGTTCAATTTGGAGGTAGAGGTTGATCTGAAAAGGAACAAATGCATTTGGATAAAAAATTAAAATTTGAGGAAGAAAAAATATTTTCCAAAGGACAAAAATAAATAAATAAAATAAAGTGATAAGTAACTTCAAAAAAGTTAACCAACTTTACCAGATATCAACTACAAGTAACGTTGCTTAACTTCAGTGATCAATTGGGAACGGGGCATTCAACGTTCTACTACCACTGCTTCCAAAAAAAGTTTTTTTATAACTTTATCTCAGACGTTATCTTATCTGATATCCTCAGTAATACGGGTAATATCGTTTATACTCTACGCTGAACTTGTGGTAAACCGAACGATTAACTTATGTAAATGCAGTTTCTTTGTGTTATTATGTCACAACTTTGGTGCTCACTGCAGCATTGTAGGATTTTCCCAATATCTAATACATCCTAAAATCCTATGTTTACCTGCCATGCTGGCCCGGTCGCTATGCGCATTTGTATGTCATAGCTACTCATTTTCCTCACGAGGCTGAGTGGGCCCCGCAACAGCCAGTCACAGAATCAATCATTTGCATGATACAATTTCTTGACCCCGCCGGGAATCGAACCCGGGTCGGCCCCGCAACAGCCAGTCACGGAATCAATCATTTGGATGATACAAATTTCTTGACCCCGCCGGGAATCGAACCCGGGTCCGCTGAGTGGGCCCCACAACAGCCAGTCACGGGATCAATCATTTGCATGATACAAATTTCTTGACCCCGCCGGGAATCGAACCCGGGTCTCCCGCGCGTGCAACGCGAGCACAGGTGACCCCTAACCAGGGAGCTGACCCATCGTCATAATCTGCAGAAGACTACTTAAGCTGGCATTGCTGCAAATGCCTTGATATCCTCTATTGAACGAATTAACTTATTGTAAAAAGAACGGAGTGACTATTATCTTACCTGTTCTGTGATAAGCACAGACATGTTCCTATACTTGTGGTTGATCTTAGTGCCCAGTGTCATGAAGCGAAGTAGAAATACGCCCAGCATCAGGCACCAAACCAAGGCCTCCACATTGATAGTCGAGTGAAGTCGGAACGAATCCTGAGGGACAATGAATAGGGGGTTTTTTTACTCCTAATGTGTTTAAAATCAGTGTAAAATGATATTGTATCTTCATCTACCTAATTGTAATTTCAAGAGGAAAGACATTTTAATCGTTTTGTACTGATACAGTAGACTCCCAGTTCCCCTTGTTCAGTGGTTCGTTTCCGTTCATAGATTAAGATCACTAGAAGAAAACACCTTTCTAATAGCTACGAATTTTTAGGGGGGTTGAAAGTTGGTTGGAAACTGTTGGCGTTCCTTTCTGTTTAATGTGTTTAATGCTGTAAAATTTACCTTGAGTATCTCAAAACTAAGGAAGGTGAGTAGGAGAAGAGTTATGATGAACGTAGCAGTTACAATGACATCTACTGAACGTTGTGGTCCACGTTTCTGAAAATTAAATACAAAATATGTCAATTGGGTATAGAATAAATTTTGAGGAAAAAATTAATTTTCCAAAGGACAAAAATAAATAAAATAAAGTGATAAGTAACTTCAAAAAAGTTAACCAACTTTACCAGAACTACAAGTAACGTTGCTAAACTACAGTGATCAATTGGGAACGGGGCATTCAACGTTCTACTACCACTGCTTCCAAAAAAAGTTTTTTTTATAACTTTATCTCAGACGTTATCTTATATGATATCCTCAGTAATACGGGTAATATCGTTTATACTCTACGCTGAACTTGTGGTAAACCGAACGATTAATTTATAGTAAAAAGAACGGAGTGACTATTATCTTACCTGTTCTGTGATAAGCACAGACATGTTCCTATACTTGTGGTTGATCTTAGTGCCCAGTGGGGAATCGAACCCGGGTCTCCCGCGTGCAAGGCGAGTGCAGTGACCACTACGCCATGGAAGCTGACTTTTTTTTGTATCAAGGTAATTTGGAAAATCTCTCCGATTTGTCTTTCTTTTCTTCCACAATTTGTATTTTCTTATCTCTACTCCTCTCTTTGTTTTATTCCCTTGTATCGGGTTTATTTTCCCTTTCCTTCATTTCATCTTTTCTCTTTCCTTCCTTCCACTATTCTCTTTTCTCATTCCCTCGTCTTCTTTTCCTCCTTTTTACCTAGGGCAAAGCATAGGGTCAAGTTTCTACTCACATGTTCCAGCTCCCAGGCAAACGGAAGATCAGTCTCCATGTTACCCCCCAGTAGTTGCCTCTCTCCGCCACTGGACACGTCACTGTAGCTGCACTCCTCACTGTTGGTGGTGATACCGAACAATTCTCCGGCACTGGTAGTTCCCTCGGTAAGTCCAGGACAGAAACTCCCGTGAGACTCACCTGATGAAAAAGAAGCAATTAGTTCCTTTTTTTTAATACAGAGCTTTGATATAGGGAACAGGGAACTGTAACTGCTAAGAGATAGGAGAAAACCAACCGTTCTGAGAACGAACATTGTCCGTTCAGGATAAAATCCACCTCGGGCAGGACTCGAACCTGCGGCCTAGCGCTTACAAACCTATGATTAGTAGCAGTTGGGCCTTCAAAACATAGGTATAGGTAATGTGATATGTTCATATGTACACAATTGAGCTAAGTTTGCTTGAACCCCCCCCCCCCTTTCCTCGTCTTTTTTTCTGTTCCTCGGCCGTCCTAACTAGCTAAAACTAGCTAAAACTACTTACTAGTAACTATCTTTTAAAAAAAAAAATCCTTACCTTCCTCCGACTCCGAATTGTACGAGCTCTCGCCAAACACGGATCTCGCGCCGCGGGGGGCGGGACTCGAACCCGCGGTCTTCAGACTAGTGGTCACCGTGAGGAGCTGACTCGACCCTCTCCGTCTGGTGAGTAGCTTCTCTCTCCCTCCCACTACCTCCCCTTCACTCCCCTCAGAGTCTGCACCGAGATCACACGAGGGAGGGGCAGAGAATCGTCTCTCCTGAGCGTGAGGGGAGAGGGGAGGGAGATAGGAGGGGGGAGGAGGGCGGCGGGGGGGCGTAGGGGCGGAGATCGTGATCTGAAGAACTTCTTGCTGGAAAATCAGAGAGGGGAGAAATTGTAAACTTTTTGTACCTACAGGACCAAATATGCTGTTTTATCTAGGAAAATGGTACCAAAAATGTGCTCATTTCAGCGTCAGGTAAACACAAGCCAAGAAGTATTTTGTTTAGCACATTGCATAAATAGAAGAGATACACGGCGTTCATACAAATTGAGCTGTCGAATAACGACTTGGGCCCGTTCCCACTTGTCGTGAGTTTTATCCGATATTTTTTTCCGAATGTCCTGTAGGAAATGTAATTTAAATGAGAGTGTTCTTCATGAATTCAACGTTCTATCGCAAGCTCAATGAAACAATGCGAAGTAAACTTATCAGAAAAAGAGAAAACAGGAAATAATTAAAAGACCTCGCTAACCTCTTCATCATTGTTAAGACTAATCTGGGGAGTTCTAGGACTACTATTACTATCACAGTCGGGTACACTGTTACTATCACAGGGGGGAGGGGGTGGCTCTTCCTCATTGTTATCACTCGAGCCTTCGTTCCCATTGAGGCTCTCGAAACCATCATCATCTTGCTGGGGTGGGGGTGACTCAGGGTCCGCGGGGACATGCATTCTGTCTACACCTGAGGGGGAAAAATGAGGGTTAGAAAAATGGCCTAATGGTCAATGTCCCGACATTTGTAAACAACAACACCTGAGGACAAGGGACAAATGGGAACAACCAATAGTGAAGTTTGTATTTACCATTCGGAATTATTCCTCTTTGGGCGTCATAAAGCGACCATGTTGGCTGCCACAGCACGGTATGTACTTTAAATGGTTATCATATCTGAGGTCTTATCGTCCCAAATGCGAAAAGAGAAGGAAGACGAGATAGGCAAAAGCTAGCCGTTATAAGAACGAACCTTATCTGTTTAGGATAAAATCCGCCCGGTCAAGAATCAAACCCGCGACCTAGCGCTTACAAAGCAGACGCGCTACCCTGCAAGCTAATAATAAGGCTGATCACTTTTAAAGGTTTTTTTTTGAGACCCTAAAAAGAGGAAAATCAACTAACCTGCCAGTTGTTCCCTCAGTCGATGTTGAGGGTGGATCAGGTCTGGGTCACACTGGTTAGGTTGGGAGGGAGGGGGAGGAGGGGACTTGGTTTTGACCGGTGTGGTGTCCCAAACCACAACCCGCCTAGGTCGTGTCACTATCTCTGCCCCTTCCTCGGAGCTAGAGTTGTGATGCACATGTCGCTTGCCTGTGAAACAGAAGAAAGGATTCCGTGAAAAAAGGTAATCTCTCGGATTAAGCATAATCAGATTGCTTTTTAAAATTAGAAAAAAATAGGCAATCAGATTGTTTAACTGAGATTTTTTTAAAGAGGTTTGAGAGAGGGAACTGTAACTGCTAAGGTTTTATCGTCCCGAAATCGAAGAGAGAAGGAAGACAGGATAGGATTCAAACTCATTTCAAACTCACTTTGTGGCCTCAGACCTTAGCTTTTCCCTGTCCTATATCCGAAACTTTGGAGTATGATCAAACAGCTTTTCAACAGTCTTAAGTAAGACTACTAACTATGAAGCCTTTCTCTGTGTTATGGTAACCACAGAAGAGGAAGACCCTTCTAGTACCTACAAAAAAACACTCACTATACTTGGTCTCCTCCACGGGTTCTTGCTCGGTAGCGACCCCTGCATTTCTCACACTCCTCAGTAGAGAACCCTGAGTAGCGACACTCCGTCGCTTCGTTCTTCTCACTCGCCTCCCTGAGTTTTGACTGTCGAGTGAACATTTGGTGGGAGAGGAAGGCGAGGTACAAATGATGAGGGAGTGAATGACAGTGAGAACAAGCATCATCACGAACGGCACTAACACTTCACTGGCTGACACTCGCTGCAAACAGAAGGATAGGGTGTGAAACAGAAGGATTAGGTGCGAAACAAAAGCATTAGCTGTGAAACAGGATTAGGAATGAACAAAATAGTGGGAGTCAATGCGCTCGCCTAGCACGCGAGAGACCCGGGTTCAATTCTCGGCGGGGGAAAAAAAAAAAAAAAAAAAAATAATGCAAATGTTTAGTTTTGGGG